>NC_092225.1:78480112-78492612 GCF_036320965.1 Panulirus ornatus | reverse complement strand
TATATCCTCTGGTTTACTCCATTACGCGAAACTGAAAGATTATCATGTTTGCTATCCTAACGCAACGTGCAGTGTGCGCTATAGTGTGTGTGTCTGTATGTGTGTGTGTGGCTGACTGAACCATAGTCATACTGAGGAGAGAGAGAGAGAGAGAGAGAGAGAGAGAGGGGGGTGGGAGACAGGCAGTACCAAGCGAGGTGTGTGTGTGTGTGTGTGTGTGTACACCTTGAAGTACCTGCTCAACATGAGACCGACAGCTGTGTGGGGTAAGTAGATCATGTATATATATTTCAACGTCTTGAAACACGAGTTTCCAAGATGGACTGCTGAATGACCTTGAAATTAACGTTTAAATGTCTAAACATAACTGTTATTACAGGGCCAAGATTGTAAGTTTTTAAAGTGTCACTTTATAAGTACGAGAGGCTGAAGTCTGGAGTGCAAAAGACGCATGTTGGCACGCAAAGTTCACACTTGTATCTATGAAAGATCAAGGCAAATGAATTATACCTATGAAAGATCAAAGCAAATAGGTATGATTGTGATAATCTTTATCATAACGTAGATTTTTGACGAATACATTAACATGCAGAGGAAACCAACGCTTGAAGTATAACTAAAAACATTGTTGGGCAAAACTATGAAAGTGTGTTGACTGTTCCTGTACACTGGCCACGTACCATGAATGGTTACTCTGGTCCAGTAGCCACAAAGTGTGCTTAAGAGTAGCGGTAACACGATGCCAAGTTGAATGCTTCCGTGCCCGAGTGTTCGACTGAGAACGAACGAACAACCGTAAAGACACATATATATTATTATCTCATGATGAGGGTCCAACCGAGGCACGCCATGGGGTCCTCATCCAAACCAGGCTCTTGGCTGGGTGAAAAAAAATTACGGAATAAGTGGAAAAAAAAAAAACAGGGAATGGAGAAAAATGGTCCAAATAACAGGGTAATAGACAAAAAATAACAAAGCAAAAGAATGTTGTATAGGGAAACGAAATAGAAAACGGATGTAAAAGAAAGGTAAGAAAAACATATAGAAAACTTGGTAACAGAAAATAAAAATAAAGGAAAAGGGAACAGGGAATATATATATATATATATATATATATATATATATATATATATATATATATATATATAGTACCGCTCACCATTATCACTAACCAGTACCGCTCACCATTACCGCTTACTCGCACCAATGACCATTACCACTCTCCAGTATCGGCACATCCGGCAGTACCATTCATTATCATCATTCACCTCTACCAATCACCATCACCATAACATTACTACGTACCAGTACCACCCACCAGTACCACTCACCATTACCACCCACCAGTACCACTTATCACTACCAATCACCAGTACCACTTACCACAACCACTCACCAGTACCACTTATCACTACCAATCACCAGTACCACTTACCACAACCACTCACCAGTACCACTTATCACTACCACTCACCATTACCACCCGCCATTACCACTTCCCACTACCACTCACCACTACAGCGCACCAGTACCACTCACCACTACAGCGCACCAGTACCACTCACCACTACAGCGCACCAGTACCACTCACCACTACAGCGCACCAGTACCACTCACCACTACAGCGCACCAGTACCACTCACCACTACAGCGCACCAGTACCACTCACCACTACAGCGCACCAGTACCACTCACCACTACAGCGCACCAGTACCACTCACCACTACAGCGCACCAGTACCACTCACCACTACAGCGCACCAGTACCACTCACCACTACAGCGCACCAGTACCACTAACCAACAACCATTTACCATTGGCAATACACGTGTGGAGAGCTGGGTCATCTCCCCCCCCCACACACACACACTATGTAGCGCGGCACCACACGTCCATAACCCGCGCTTACGACTCTACCACCACCACAGCAAAGGCGGAGGAAAAAAAAAAAAAAAAGAAAGAGAAAGATAACAACTTGTCTTGAATTTCATCGGCCAGAGCAAAACATTTATTGAACCACAAAATGCGGGAGAGAACAGCTTTAACGATCAGGATCCGTGGCTTTACAGCGGTATACAGCAGCCAGTAAACACACACACACACACACACACACACACACACACACACACACACATTTCTACTCCCCATTTAATTCTGGATCTAAAATCCCTCCCCACCTCCCCGGGGGGAATTGATCTCCTGCTGTCGGGCATCACGACCTAAATCAAAGGCAAGTTTCCTTATAGTTGGTTTACTGTTGATTTAATGGTGGGAGATAAAGGCGGGGATGTGACTCAACTTGAGGCAGCGGGCGGCTCGGTGCTGTTCCTCCCTCCTCCCTCCCCCCCCCCCCCCCCCCGGCACTCTCCTCCTGCAGCTGAAGCGTCCTTAAGGGTCGTGTGGGCGGCGCGGAGGGGGGTGGGAGAGTGAGCCGTGTGCTCCCCGGCAGGAAGGTCCTCTCCTCAGGTGCCGCCGCCACTTTATGACCTCGCCGATTACCCGGATTTATCTGCCGTGCATCGCTGGCCTGAAAATTATGTCTTACGAGGTGTGCCTTGCCAGCTTACTGGGGTGGGGGTGCGCGTGGGGGAGAGAGAGAGAGGGGAGAGGAGAGGGAGGAGCCATCGCCGCCGCCACAACACAAGTTATTTGTTCACTGAGGATCGTGGCAGATTACCCTAACAGACGCCGCCTCGCACCGCCGCGGCGGGGGCCCGGGGGTCGAAGAGGAGCGCGACCCCGGGTCACGAGCACTGAGAGAATATACACAAACAACTCAACACTCACTCTTGCCCACCACCCGCTCAGCTGTTGCTGCCTCTTCCTCGGGTCGTCATCCCTCGGCTGCAGGTGTTGGGGAGGAGGGAGGAGGCCGGCGGCCAGTGGTGTGCTCCGTGTGGGACTGGGGGAGTAGGGTGGATAGACCCCTGTGAGGAGGACTATAATGTTCTCTTCCCTCACTGTGGGTTATACGGTCTTACTGAAGAATTAAATGGTCAACATAACCATATCAAACTGCCCTCCTACCAAGGGCAGCGGTACTTTTGACAAGATAAAGAGCGATTACACCCATTCAGAAAACTCCCTTCACACACACACACACACACACACACACACAGACACACACACACACCACTAGCTTCACCTTCTTCAAGATGCGTCAGAGGGAGGCATTAATGCTGGCGGTGCACATGGGGTGTGTGCGAGCGCGGGGCAGAGCAGGTATATTGCTAGCTGCCCCCGCTATTTACGCGGCTATCAAGCACACACGGGAGCGGAAGCGGGCCATTACTATCCAGGAAGACACTGCCGGCCACTCGTGCACGACTGGGAGTAACTGCTAATAAGGTCTGGGGGACGAGGGGCCATAAACTAGCCCCGCTCCCGAGATCACGCCAACACCAACAAGGATTGGCGAGAAAAAAATTGGCGAGAACTGGCGCGATAGGAGCGCGAGCGCTGGTGGTTCTCGCGTCGTCCTCGCCCATGACTCGAGTTTTACTGGCCCGAGAACTAGAGACAAGTATCGTTACGCTCCTCTTTAATGGCTTGTAGTCTTAACGAGCATCACCCAAGCTCGGTCGTCACCCGAACCTTGCTTTACCCTGTGAGCTGATGATGGTGGTGGTCGCATTAACTGTGTACACTCCTGTCGTCGTCAGCTGGGTACTCCTGACGTCGACAGCTGGGTTCTCCTGTCGTCATCAGCTGGGTGTTCCTGACGTCGACAGCTGGGTACTGGTGACGTCGTCAGCTGGGTACTACTGTCGTCGTCAGCTGGGTACTGTTGACGCCGTCAGCTGGGTGCTACTGTCGTCGTCAGCTGGGTACTGTTGACGTCGTCAGCTGGGTGTTCCTGTTGTCGTCAGGTGGGTACTCCTGTGGTCTTCATGTGGTCTTAAGCAGCGTGCAGCGGTGTGTGTGCAGCACGGTGAGGGGTCAAGCAGGTCGCAGGTTATCAGAGCTTACGATAAGTCACAGTCGGAATACGTCAGCCAGGAGCTGACACCGAGCTGACACCGAGCTAACACACCGAGACGTTTACAACATCATAACCTACAACACATTACCAACTGGTGAGGCTACAACACACGCACGGTAGACTTACAACCAACTTACAACAACTAGGTGTACACACAGGGCACGCATTGTCAGATGCCACAACCATAAAGTCCAACACTGGGCAAATCACAAGAGATACATGCGTACAAAATCCTGTTGACTAACACGAGAGTTGATACGCATGCACCATGATATATATATATATATATATATATATATATATATATATATATATATATATATATATATATATATATATATATATATATATATATATTTTCTTGCTACATGAGACACCATCTCTATTTTTGATGATTTTCATCGAACACACACACACACACACACACACACACACACACAAGCAGGCAGGCAGGCAGGCAGGCAAGACGGTACCATCGGACCCATTAGCACGAGTCATGGCCTCAACAAAGAAGACCTGTGGTTGGTCGAGATCTCGTTACGTTGCATGATTCATTGAGGTCGAGTGAGCCCGGCCCCGAGACCCCCATGGAACCACTGAACTCTCTCTCTCTCTCTCTCTCTCTCTCTCTCTCTCTCTCTCTCTCTCTCTCTCTCTCTCTCTCTCTCTCTCTCTCCTGACTTCACCATACACCACAGCAGGGGGGTCTGGGTTGGCCAAGGCGGCCGAGCTGGAGGTTTGGACCATAGAAGGGCGGCGAGGGAGGGACCATGACAGGGGAAGAGGGCCGCCGCTACACGGGCAAGCAGTTCCACCCTCCTCTCCTCCTCCTCCTCCTCAAAAAAGAAAAGAATTGGTAGGATAAGGGGAGGGGTTTAAGGGGGTACGGAGAGAGGTTTAGGGGGACGCTGAGCAGAATTTGGAGTAATCGGAGTGGTTACAGGGGTGACTACGTGGGTGTAGGGGACGGAGAGAGAGAGAGAGAGGGAGGGGACTGGGAATGAGGGGATTATGTGGCCTGGACTGTGAGGGAATCCCTACGCCGGGAAGGATTGGGAGACGCAAGGAGAAACTAAACTGTCAGTGGGAGGGAGTATGGGCCACGGAGAGGATAGCAATGGAACTGCTTTACCCAGGAGGGTGCCAAGGGTTGTGGCTGGGGAGACCCCCCGAACGTTGGCACGGTCTGGCGGCTGGAAAGACCTCGTGGCCCACTGGAATACTGGAGGAAGACATAACAGACGAGCAATGTGTGTTGTGTTGAGGTGAAAAGTTGGAGGAGAGCTGAGTGGTAGGGGGTAGAGATCATGTTCTTCTACTATGCCATAGTGGCGGAGGTGTCGAATACCCTCCTGACGACGTGTTGGTGGAGAACGTTCAGCTCCTGTGGCAGAATTTATGGCAGCTGGAGGTTCGTGCACCATGGTCGGAGCGAGTCCACTCCTGCTCTGGGCAGTTCATGGGAATGCTCGTGTGCCGGACCTAAAATCAGGAGAGAATTGAGAACACGCTCGCCACGCAAAGTTATCAGCATGATCATGGGAAAATATGTCAAGAGGATATTCATGACTGAAGATATCAGAGAAACGGAAGATAGATAAGGGAGAAAAAACAAGATTTTCACGAGGCAAAGGAAGGAAAGCCCAGGTCAAGACAGCGGCTACAGGAAGACTTAAGGAAGTAGTGACAGAAGAACATGAGAAGGTTGGTGTCGGCGGAGCAAGAGAGAGAGAGAGAGAGAGAGAGAGAGAGAGAGAGAGAGAGAGAGAGAGAGAGAGAGAGAGAGAGAGAGAGAGAGAGAGAGAGAGGTGCGCCTGTCGATGAACAAAGGCCCGGGGTCAACCGCGCCTGCTGCTCGTGTGTCTGGCTGTTGCTGTTGGGCGTGGGCCAGTCGAGGCGTGGGGGGAGGGGAAGGAGGCGTGGTGGAGAGGTGGGGACGTCCCTGTGCGTTTGAGGACATGGGTGGCCACGGAATGCGTCAAGGGTTGCTGGGTGGCAAGTGGTTTTGTACATGGGAACCATAGGTCGCAGTGGGTGTAGCAGAGAGAGGGGGTCACAGATGCAGCGTTCGACGACGTGGGTAGGTCATGGGTCGTTCAGTCTGACGTAGGTGGACAATGGGTCGTTGATAGGACCGGGGTCATGGGGTGGTTCAATGGGTGATGACGTCAGCTGGTAACGGAAGAATGGGTATGTTGGGCAACTCGGAGGAACGAACAGATCATGTCGGTGAGTGTGGTCCGTTGATGGAGTCGGGTCACGGAGCTGTGTGTGTCGAGACGGACGGTCCACTAGTGGTGGGTGGATGTTGAAAGTGGTAGCATGTGTGTGTGTGTGTGTGTGTGTGTGTGTGTGTGTGTGGTAGACAGCATAACTAACTCGCTCCCAAAACAGAGAAAAACACTAGAAATCCACTGCTGGCAAGAGGAAGGCCCCACAGGACTACCTCCTCTGAAGCAAGACAACATGTTCGTCATCTCAGAACCACAAGGAGAGCCTGGATATCGTCCCGTCCTCACAACAGTATGTGGAACGTCAGCAACTTTCTCAAACCGTCTGGGTCAGCTGGACGTCTGGTTAACCATAACTTGAAAGTACAATTTTGGCTCGATGAGGTCGATCTCAAAATTGGATGAGGATGTTTGTGTCTTGCAGTAAGAACACCCCAAGACGGCAACAGCCCCGCTCGCGTCGAGTCCTGTAATCAGTAGTTTTAAATCGTAATTGGCATTCGGGCTGTTAATAGCGTCAGATTATAATTGGCTGCTTCAGGTTCTAATTAACAGTCCTAATCATCACTAACACTGTTAGGCTCTCGTCAACAACGCTTACCTCTAATCAAGAGATACAAACTGCACTTAGCATTTTAATTACATGTCATTATGTAATAATCACAAGTACGTAACGTAACCGCCAGAGCTGGTCTGGGTCACAGAGACTGAAGCATCTCGTGCATATCAAGTGATTGACCTATTCGAGGGTCATGGAGTTTATAGTTTTAGTTCTAGAACATTTGTGGTCGAGATAAACATAGACAAAGCATTTCAGTGGTCGTATGGGTGAAGGGCACATACCTCGGAGGTAGGTGGAGGGAGGCCAGTACAGAGCGTACAGTGGGTACAATACATGGACATAGGAGGGTGACAGGTGGGGCCCAGCCCTCCCGTCAGGTGGGGAGGGAGGGAGGGAGGTGTAGGATGCATCAGATACATGATGTATGAATACAACATAGCGAGTGATGCTGACAGCAACGTAGGTAACAACATTTGCGTAATATAAAGCAAGTTCAAAATATGTCATACAGACATAGTTTAGGGTACAGTAGTTGACACTGGTATAGCAGCATGAAAGGTCAAAGATACAGTGCATATTGGGCATAGTTACAGAATATACTGGCATGCTGCTAACACTGACAATACTGCACGTTAAGGATCATGCATTACGGACCAATCGTGTGTCTAGTCTGTCTGTTCCATGTCAGCTGGAGGTTCCTTACGTCACAAGCAGCGTAACGGATCGTCCCTTGCCCAACTTTTATAATGACGGATACACAAACATGGCTTCTGTTTACCTTTCGTTAATTTGTCTCCGTGAGCATGACGGTACGGCTGTCCGGTATGGCGGCCTGGTCTTTGACGAGACCTGGTGAGGGTAAGGGCGAAGGCCAGAGCATCAATACTCAAGGCTCGCACAGCCGTGCTCAAGGGCCGTACAGTCGTGCTCAAGGGACTCACCGTCGTGCTCAAGGGCTTCACTTCCGTGCTCAAGAGCCTTACCGTTGTGCTTAGGGGGATTAAACCTACAATATCCCCCCCCCCCCCCCCCAACACACACACAGGTTCATCTTGTAATGACCCAAGACACAGCCGGACTCTCACACGTGTTCCAGTGAAGTCCGTGTTGGTCAGGACTTCCGTCCCAGCCTTCGTGGTTGATGACAAGTGCCTTCAGGTTACAACACCGTACTATCCCCAGGATCACCACTGCTCCTTAGACAGAGGGAAACAGAGAAGGTACACATAGGAATCTCTCTCTCTCTCTCTCTCTCTCTCTCTCTCTCTCTCTCTCTCTCTCTCTCCAAACCGAATCAGTGGTGGAGAGAGTCGGGCTGAAGGCACAGGTGGAGCTGAAGTTGTGAGTGGTAGTGATGCAGGTGGGGCTACAGTGACGGTGATGCAGGTGCAGCTGCAGTGACAGTGCCCCCCCCCCCTCCCAACCTGTGGGCCTGACAGACAGGTGAGACAGGTGGTCGTGACAGGTAGAACGACCTCCCAATTCTCCCCAACGCCCACTGGGAGGGAGGGCAGGAGAATCGCAGTCCCTAACAGCTGTGGATGACAACAGGAGCAAGGCGAGCGGGGCGTGTGGAGGGAGGGCGTGAGGGAGGGAAGCTGGCGGCAGGCGTCAGGGATGGCTGTAGCACCACCTCTCATCCCTGCAGATGGTCTACGCAGTGAAACCACCACCACAACGTCTCCTCAGGTCATCGCAACCCACCACCACAAGAGAGCCAGCACTGTAACGGCCTCATCATCTCCAAGCGAGTCATGTATAGCACACAGGGAAGACCTCCAAGTCACCGCAGACTGTTGTAAACAAGACATGGTACTGCTCCACCTCCCTCACTGTGTCAACCCCATCCTAAACCACTTCCTAGAGCAGTTCGGATCCCCACCACGCTACTGTTTTGTGGTTAATGAAAGCGACCTCCGACCAGCTTGACGTAAGAAAGTGGACGTTGTGGTGGGGGCATGACACAGGATGTGGGTTTTGGAGGCATGGCACAGGACGTGGATTGTGTGGCTGGTACAAGGTGCGAGCAAGATGGACTTCAGGCGCCGTACTCTCAAGAATATAAATCCCACCCGAAAAAATTAGGAAAAAAACTGTCATTTGTGGAAGATGCTCATCATGGACCTTACAAGCCCCTTATCTAGTAACAATCAACATGATAAAAGGTTTGGTCTCGTTGTGTTCGAGATGGATTAATAATAATCACCTCCGCTTTGATATATAATGATAATTCACTGATGCTTTGTAGTTCGACCGTTTAAGAATCTCATCTCACCTCCACCTTCTTTTTTTACCTTCACACTCTCTGTGGCCACCGTACCCCACCATCAGGAAGAAATTATTGGGCATTTCATCAACGATGTTCTACGTAATTTCTAATAGATTTCTAGCGAGTCTGCATTTTCTCTGAGATAAAAGATGAGATGCATCATTTCTTCATGAGGCTCATATCTGAGCCACAGGATGGGTTTAGTTGCTATTCTTTGTTTGTGTTCAAGTATTTCTTCTTTAACATCAGATAGGAACAGTGTGTTTCCTCCATGTTGGTCTGACTTGGGAATTGTTAAGTACCGCAGAGTGTCGATGCTCTGAAGTTCATGTTTGCAGCTAAAAACTCACCTTTTTACGTGTTTTAGCACATCACGGATCCTCACACCAAGTTATATGTTTTTCTAATGCTTCTAAAAATGGTTTAGCAAAGATATACAGTCGCGTTCATCACCACAAAACTTTGTAGCTGTCCACAATAAAGTCCGTCTCTCTGTCCATACATACTCGAATGGTTCAAATATTCTCCCATTGTCGTCAGCAAAGTTCAGAGACATTACTTTTCAGAGAGAGAGAGAGAGAGAGAGAGAGAGAGAGAGAGAGAGAGAGAGAGAGAGATAAAGAAAGAAAGAAAGAGAATGACGATGAGCACCAGTAACGGCACCAGTGACATATGTGACGATGGGCAACTTTCCCACACCATATCCCCCCCATCCCAACATCAGCTCAACCAACTACCCCTTCCCTCCCACCCGTGCCACTCTGCCGTCCAGCCATAAACACCATCTTTGCCACATTCCACTGACCTCGTGCACTACCGCCCCTCTCCCCTCTCCTCCATCCCAAGCTGTCCACCGACACTCCTCCCTCTATATCACCACTCCTACCTCTCCACCACCACTCCTCCCTCTCCACCACCACTCCTCCCTCTCCATCACCACTCCTCCCTCTCCACCAACACTCCTCCTCCTCCATTACCACTCCACCCCCGGCTACCAACATCCCTACCCATAATTTCTTCCAAAAGAGAGATAAACAAAGACCAGATACAAGAGTACAAAGTCAAAAGGAATGATATCTAATATGAACACGGGCAAAAGCATTTTGCAGTGGTTGAAGGCTGCGCGGCTGAGCGGGTTGGTGGAGGCAAGTCTGAAAAAGTTCTTGTTGACAGTAAAGTCACACAGAGCGCTGTGACAAACTACCATCCAACATCGTTAAAACAAAGGCTAACAATATATATATCTCTACGACGCGGCTCGACAAATTACCCTAATGACAGTAATTATCAACGGTTAAGCCAGTGTACACCCGTTCACAACTACCTCGTCTTCAGAGTATCGGCCAAAGACGCCCTTCTTCCCATGTGTTCAAGACCTGCTCTAGTTGTATGACCGCTGGTGTGATCATCAGAACCATGTCTTCCTTTCATCCTTCCCTTATAAAAATTTCCACGTCAGTATATTCCCTCTATGTTATACGGTGTTCCTTCGTAATTAGTTTCCCATCGGCTGATATGCCAAAGGGAGAAGAGGATGAGGAGAGGTCTTGCCCAAGCCAGGTATCCAACTTATCGGCCAACCCCTGGTAGAAGGATGAACAGCTGAAATGACTGTGGACCGCCTGCAGCATCCAAGATTCGAACCTATGCGCTTGATCCCGGCCGGCCCGTGAATGCGCCATGGATGATCAGCAACGCTTTCCGCTACACCACGGAGGTCCATCTGCTTTACTAACGATACAACCATCTGTTTGGATACACACATACATTTATCACAGGTAAAACTGATACACCAGCAGGACCTTACGAGGTGTTAAAGGACTGGAAGAGGGGGGGGGGGGGAACAAAACACGCATCTCCAACAGTACAAATATATCATCAGATTACGACGACATGTAAGGGGCGTAAATACGAGGATGATAGGTTTGGTACTGATTGACTCAAACACAACAATACTGCAACACGTACCAACCATATTGTAGAGTACTGGTACTGAGGGACTAGGGAGGGATGTGATGACGCTGGGGTTTACATGGAAACTATAATCATCAGCTTACCAACACAAGCCTCTCTCCTCCCTGTTCTGCCCCCCCCCCCCCCCCCCCCCAGGCTAATTTGCCAAGACAACAACCCAGACATGAGAGAAGGCAAGGCAGGCGTTGGCAGTAGCGCTTGTGGGAGCGCAACCACACGACTGAGGTTATCTGATGGTTAGAGAGATCACGACTCCTAACACTCGAGCGAGGTTGGTCAAAAGGTTCGTTAGTCTCTGGCTCTGTCGCCTTGCCTCCGTCGGATGCCTTAATGGGCTGACTCACCCCGCGCCGACGAGGGAGGGAGTGCTCTCGGGGATAATTACTTGCGGTTAACCCAAGAGAACAGCGCTCGTCTCCCCCTGGAGGGTTTATGGTCTGCTATGGTCATCTGAGCCGCGGCCGGAAGAATTGGTGATTTTGGTTCGTCAATCACAGGTTGGCAAGACGGGAAGAGTAACAGCCGGGAGCAATTATATCTCTAGCTGACCCACTGGACGGCTGGGGTCTGTAACAACCTATCCCATCTCCATCCACATGGATGAGGAACGTAGGATATCGCTACTATCCTCCAGCGGATAACCCCGTCGTACGCCATCAGGTCTTGTGTAATCTGGCTTTCCCAATGTACTACTTACTCTCCTCCCTCAACACTCGCTGCCGCTCTCTCTCTCTCTCCCTCTCCCTCTCTTCCCACAACACTCCCGCCCCAACAACTCCCTCCCTCCCTCCCGGTAGGTACCGGCAGCCACACTGGACGCCGCCGGTGTCTCCTGCTTCATTACCGTACATTAACATTCCTGTGAACTCTTAATGCACAGCTCATATTGCCATCAACATATCTATGGACCAAGCCATCACGCCGCCTGCCACTGCTCGTGGGCGGGGAGAGTGACGGGGGGAGGGAGGACGGGGAACTGAACAGGTGAGAATGCAATCGGCAGGACGGCGACTGTTCAACGGGGAAGAGGGCAAATGTTAAATATGTAGCAGAGCCAACGGTGGACTGGGAGTACGAGTTAAATGAGGTGTTGGAGGAGGAGGAGGAGGAGGAGGAGGGACTAACAAGTGTTTCATAATAGCGGATGAACAGGAGACCTGGCAGAGGCGAGGGTAACTAGCAATAAATCGCACACAGGACTAAGGAGGGGCACCAACGGAATTATTACACAATGAAAAGGGAATGTCAGGAGACTGTCGATAATGATGATTAATATATGGAAGGGAAGACGGGAATAGAGAGGAAGTGAGGGACACACACAATGGAAAGAGGGAGAACAGATAGACGAAGAATGATACGCAAAAAAAAAAAAAAAGAGAGGAGGATAAGTGAAGGAAAAGATGAAAGCGGTGCAAATCAAGAGGTTTGGGTCCAAAGTAAACATTGCTGGGATGCCATGTAGGTGAACGCTAGGTTGTCAACA
>NC_092225.1:78427612-78475112 GCF_036320965.1 Panulirus ornatus | reverse complement strand
AAGGTTATGCCATCAAACGTACGAATCGTATCGTCGTGCTCAAGGATCGGCCGGTCGTGCACAAGGTGTGTGGAGGGTTACATCAAGGCTCGGCTACCCACCTGAAGCTCAGTCAAGTCAACAATAAAGGGACAAATCCTGTGGGACTTCCCTCCCCCTGAGGCAGATCCTCCGCCAGAGTGGGTCCGGCTTCCTAGCCCACACACCCGCCACACGACATACCCTCCGTCGTCAACACCAACTGCCTGATGTCTGACTGGGAGGATCAAACGCTCCTGTGTATCACACCCTCCCAACGGCGGAGCAACACACACACACACACACACACACACACACACACACACACACACACACACTGCCGCGACTGAGTGCTTTCCTAGAACAGCGTCGACAGCTTTTGCTCACCAGGGGTGCTGTCTGCCTCCCCTCCCCTTACGCTTCAAGACGCGCCACACGGCGCCTACAATACGTTTTTCCCGATATATATTAATACCGAGAGATCTTGGCGTGGCTGCTAGTAATCACCTGAATATATTGTAGATGACCCAGCGGTTATATGCAGCCCTGGCCTCAACACGCTGCTCCTCAGAGGCGAATATGAATGCCTGTGCCTCACCTGTGTGATCAGTACGTCACGACAACGACACAAAACAACGTCCAGCAAAAGCCACCCCTTCTGAGACGTAGTGATACACTGGGTTCCCACACACCAGCTGCTTATTCCATGGTGCTTTTGGACGTCAAACCTGCCAGGCGTCTAGAATGAAACGAGTAAAGTGAGTGTAGAGAAAACAAGATAAATGTCTGCCGGTGTAGGGCCACCGTCACTGTAGCTTGGATACAGAGAACACTGATCAGTCACATGGGCCGAACATGGAACTGGTATACTATATATATATATATATATATATATATATATATATATATATATATATATATATATATATATGACCTTGACCTGAAAGTTCAAGGTCATCTTATCAAGGTAAGCGACAGTCCGGCTCTGGATGACTTTTACATTTTCAAAGTTTCATAAAAATATTTCCATAAATACGAAAGTTTTCTTCCGGACAAAGAATTATTAGGAGAATGAGAAGAAATGAGTAAGAGAATATATATATATATATATATATATATATATATATATATATATATATATATATATATATATATATATATATATATATATATATATATGCGCTACCTCGCAAACGCGTGAGACAGCGACAAAGCAAAATATATATATATATATATATATATATATATATATATATATATATATATATATATATATATATATATTCATACTTGATCGCCGTTTCCCGCGTTAGCGAGGAAGCTCCAGAAACATACAAAGAAATGCCGCATCCGTTCACATACATTCTCTAGCTGTCATGTGTAATGCACCGAAAGCATAGCTCCCTATCCACAACCAGGCCCCACAGACCTTTCCAAGGTTTACCCCGGACTCTTCACTGACAGCACGTTGACCTCTTTATAACACATCGCTCCAATTTATTCTATCCCGTGCACGCTTTTCACCCTCCTGCATGTTCAGGCCCCGATCTCTTAAAATCTTCTGCACTTCACCCTTCCGTCTCTAATTTGGTCTCCCGGTTCTCCCAGTTCCCTCCACTTCTGACATATATATCCTCTTTGTCAACCTTTCCTCACTCATTATCTCCATATGTCTAAACCATTTCAGCACACCCTCTTCTGCTCCCTCAACCACATTCTTTTTATTACCACAACTCTCTATTACCCTTCCATGAATTACTCGATCAAACCACCTTATATCACATAGTGTACTTAAACACCATTACCAACACATCCACCCTCCTCCACACTGCCTCATCTGTAGTCCATGCCTCGTACCCACATAATATCACTGGGATTAATGCAACTCCCAGATAACATTCTCTCTTTCTACAAATTCTTCTGCGCTCCCAGAACCTTCGCTCCCTTGCCTACTTTAGGACTCATCTCCGTTTCTATGATTACATTCGTTCCCATGTCCTTTCCCAGCTATCTAAAACACTTAACCTTCTCCAACTTTCCTCCATTCAAACTTACACCCAAACTAAGCTGTCCCTCAACTCTGCAAAAACTAATAACCTTGTTCTTATTCACATTTACTGTCAACACTCTTCTTTCACACATTTCCAAACTCAGTTACCAACTTCTGGAGTTTCTCACTCGAATCTGCCACCAGTACTGTACGATCGGCGAACAACAACCGACTCGCATCCTAAACCCTCTCATATCCCAGAGACTGCAAAATCGCCCCCCCCCCCCCCTCTTTCCTCTCCACAACTTGCATTTACCCCCCCTCACTACCGCATCCATAAGCAAACTGAACAACCATGGTGACATCACACACCACTGCCGCAGAACGACATTGACTGGGAACCAATCACTCTCCTCTCTTCCTACTCGTACACATGCCTTACACCCTTGATAAGAAATGCTCACTGCTTCCTGCAGCTTTCATCCCACACCGTATGTATATTCTTAACACCTTCCACAAAGCATATCTACCAACTCTATCATATACATTCTCCAGATCCATAAATGCCACATACAAATCTATCTGTTTCTCTATTTCCTACACATCCTCTACCACTTGTGAAACCACACTGCTCCCCTCTCAATCTGATGCTCTGTACATGCCTTCACCCTCTCAATCAATATGCCCCAAATAACTTTCCAGGTATACTCAACAAACTTATACATCTAAAGTTTGAAATGAACACTCACCTTTATCTACCTCGGCTTCATAAGCTGACACTACCGCATGCATTCCGCCAATCCTCTGGCGCCTCACCATGAAAATCCTCACCAACCAATCAACAACACAGTCCCCCTCTTCCTTAATAAATCTAACTTCCTACCACTTCCTACCTACCATCCATTCCCACCGTCATGCCACACTTCATCTCACCTAAGGCTTTCACCAACTCTTTTCAGCAATCCACTCTCCATGACTCTCTCACTTCGTGTACCACCCGACCGAAACACACTATATCTGCCACCATATCATCTACAAATTCGACAGTTCTTCAAAATACTCGCATCATCTCCTCCTCACTTCATCACTACGTGTTAACACTTACCCTTTTGCCCCCCATTCAACGATGGTCCCATTTTTTCTCTTGTTTATCGCACATTATCAACCTCCCTTCCAAAACATCGTATTCTCCGTAAAGTTTACAAATACTGGCTCGCCCCTAACTCTGTTTTGTCCTGTTTTTCAACCCTCCCACCTTCCTCTTGACCTCCCGCCGTTTTCGCTTTTACCGACCAATTAGGTTCCAGCTTGTAAAAGTCTCCCTCTGCAAGTCATGTCCAGACGGCGACAGCCAAGGGGGGGGGGGGGGGGGGGGGGGTGTAGGCGGACGCAGTTCCTTGTGACCAACAACAGATAACGTCCCTCCTCCTCTGGTCGTCAAGACCAGGAGCGTCCGCTGGATAACATACGCTGCCTCCCTCACACTTCGCCTGGATGTCGTCTTTGACACGCGTCATCTCTCCGCTGATTCCCACGTCAAAATATCAGCAGTGGTCAAGGTCAGGGCGTCGAGGGGTGTATTAATCTAAGTAGGAGGCGCAGCGAGGCACGACGGGTGAGCACCTCGCTCGAGGGTAGGTAGTGTAGCCTTACGGTGCTGGACGGGCACCACAGCCAGGCCAGTCAGCCTGGATTAAGACACGGTATGGCTTTTATTTCCTCTCTCCCAAAGATTCCAGAAGTTGAAGAAACCCTCCCCCCACTTCTCTACCCTTAGCCACCCATTCCTTCATCACCTCCTTGGCTTCTCTCTCTCTCTCTCTCTCTCTCTCTCTCTCTCTCTCTCTCTCTCTCTCTCTCTCTCTCTCTCTCGGGCCGGAAGGAGCAGCATTCCCATACCCATCAGACTCGTAAACATCTTCCAATCACGTCAATACTGGGAGTGACGCTGCTCTTTTGTCAAGATCTTCAACTGTAGCCGGAGACACGACCAGCGGGAGGGTTGGGGTGGGGTTAGGGAGGTAACAAAGGAGGAAGACACGGCAGGGGAGAAAGGAGGATGGTGGGGAGATGGGGGAGGAGGGGGGGGATGATGGAAAGGAGCAAGGAGGGGAGAAGGGAAAGAGGGAGGACGGATGAGATGGATGTAAGAGGAGGAAGAGCCAGAAGAAGGTGGGGGGGTAAAAAAGAGGGAAAGAGAAGGGCAGGGGGTGTGGGGGTGTGGCAGGAGACGAGGGGAAGGGAACAATCAATATAGCCAGGAGTTCCTCCCTGTGAGATATTCACTGTGAACACATGTTGAGTCCTCCATCCATGCTGGTGTTGGCGGTTTAGGATGAAAGGTGTTGCTTCATCTGAACTCCCTCCACATTTTCTCGTCCCCCCAAAAAAAAAAAATATTGATAAATTTCTCTGTGGCGAACGGTTAATAAAGCTTCCCGGCTAATCAGGTTCCGAACCCAATACGCTGCTTTCTTTCCCCAAAGTGATTCTTCCAGACGTCCCTCCTTACGAGATCCTTCACGTAATACTTCTCGGGGGAAGACGTTCCGTCATAATCCTCTCTCGACGGCAGCAAGCCAGTGCACACACACACACACACACACACACACACACACACACACACACACACCCAGCGTACCAAGAAGCACTTCCTCCTTAGTTACTACACGCCGCACAGGGTGAGCGACACTGTTAGAGTGCCACCACCTACGACTTTCCCGATCCCCGCACACGACTGATCATGACAGCACAGGCCCTCCCACACACACACATACCTGTCGCCCAGGGAGTGACTATTATTGTGGGTCACGGAGATGCCACGGGACGAGCCCAGAGGAGGCGACGAAGACAACGCGACTGAAAATTTTAGGAGGATGTTGTGCCGCGGGTGCAGGAGTTTAAAAAACACGTCTTGTTAAAATGTCACGTTAATTATGGATCCACTACTCCGGCCTGTATCGCTTGGGGTCTGTGAACACCGTATAATTATGGCAATCACACGGGGAATCTTCTTTTCACCTGGGAAGACTTAATTACCTACCACTATGCCTTCATCAATAAGTCGCCCGCGGTTGGTGTGAACTAGTGCTGCCGCTGCCAGCGTTCTACACACCACACAGCACGACACGCCCAGTAATCTACGTGGACGTCCCTAGTTCAGCTTGGACCTGCACACAACCGAAGACGCAACACTGTAAACATCCCCGGCAACACTGGAAAACATCTGGGACTCCCACCGTCAGCAATCATCGCTCCATTACGCAGTGATGGCCTTCCATCATACCTCTAATATACCACACAAACGGTGGGGCGACTTACGAACACGCCATTTGGATCTCCGTTACCAACAACCACCAGCCTCTTCCCTCCCCCCCGAACTCAAACTGAACCTTATCTCTACTATCTTTATAAAGGATTTTTTTTTTTTTTTTTTAGCTCGTAATGGCTACGTTATTACCCGACGAACATCGACCATGGGAATATCATCATCTCTCGTATCATCACCCACGACCTCGAAGCTTGCAGACCAACCCGCGAGGACCGGCTGGTGTGGTCAGGGGCTCGCCACCCACAAGCGACACCATTGAGCACTGACAGCTCGGGAGTGTAGTGCCTTCGTGTTCTCTGTCGTCTTATCTCCTGATCAGTAAGCTCCTCATGCCATCTGTTCACCACCCTCCAGCCTACCACTGCCTTTCCAACTGCGCTCCTTTACCCTTCATTCCCTGGGCCAAGGGTCGGTAACCCAGAGTACAAGAAGCCTTTTTTCCCCCAGAAAAGAAATTACTATAGAACTCTGTGGCCGGAACAACACCGTAAACCGTTTTGAAACGTCAATTATGAGACAGTTTTAAGCCATACTACCGCTACAGTACGTACACTCATGAACACATGCATTGTCAGCATTCAAGTTGCAAACATTTTCACTACGAGGTTAACACAAACGTTTTTCGTATTCTGTCGCTTTATGTGTCACATACCAATGCTTGTACAACTATCTTCATAACCTTTACTATCTTCATAACCTCTACTATCTTCATAACCTCTACTATCTTCATAACCTCTACTATCTTCATAACCTCTACTATCTTCACAACGTCTACTATCTTCATAACCTCTACTATCTTCATAACCTCTACTATCTTCATAACCTCTACTATCTTCATAACCTCTACTATCTTCATAACCCATCGAAGTTATCTAACAGAGTCGCTTCTACTGTGATATCAACGCAACAGCATTTATATCTACGACTCCTGAAACATGTCAAAAATGTTTCAAAACTAATCATCCGTTATGTAGCTACGGTAACTTCATGACAGCAGAACGGTACAGAACGTTATAATTAATTACCATAACGTCCACCAAAACCTCTGCAAGTCACGGAAGGTTTGGTGTGATTCCTGTTCGTGTGTTTTTCTCTGGAGGGTCGTCGTTCAGTGCGTGAGGAGCAGGAAGGTGTCGGTCTCTGGAGGGTCGTCGTTCAGTGCGTGAGGAGCAGGAAGGTGTCGGTCTCTGGAGGGTTGTCGTTCTGTGCGTGAGGAGCAGAAGGATGTCGTTTTCTGGAGGGTCGTCGTTCACTGCGTGAGGAGCAGGAGAATGTCGTTCTTAGTCTCAAACACGACTGTAGACATGAGCCGTTCTTCTGACACCTGAGTTTCCACTTTACGAAGTTCCGACAAGAACGAAGGCCACACGCATCTCTCGCCATGCCTCTGCAGGCGTCCGGTCATGCATTTCGCCGTTCCAGTACACTTCAAACTTGACTCTATTAATGACATATGAGTGGCAGGACGATGGTAAACAGACTCAGAATGAAGCAGGAGTGGTACGTTAACAGTGCTATAATAACGTGGTACGTGTTCGGTCTTGTATCAGGTCCCTCTGGAGAAGGAGTCTGGTCGAAACGTGACAGATCAAAGTACAACTCTGCTTCCTCCCAGTTTCTTTACCACATATTTCCACAAACTTCCGTCCGTCTGAGTCTTGATAAGCAATTCCGTCCACCTGTCTTAAAAGCGTCAGGGTAGGTTTAATCTTTTCTAGATTTTCAGGTCAGGTTTGCAAGCCTGTAATATTTAAGTCCACACGTCCTCCTCTTACAAATCGTCTAGGTCCAGTTCTGCTCAGACCACTTCCGGATATGCTGATAACCGGGATGTACAAGTTTCGTCTTCAAGACGTTTTTCACCACTAATGACAGAAAGTCACATTTTCTCCTCTGAATTCCACGATCTGTCCCTGAGAGGTTTTGAACATTTTCAGAAGAGCGTTTCTCTCTTTTTTTTTTAGGGTATCGGTGTCAATCTCGCAGCCTCTCGCTTCACCTTGTTGCTATGGTGATGAAAACAACCACAGTCTCAAGGTCTCGAATCGTGGCTCAAAAACGACAGAAACTCTTCTGAAAGTACGAGTGTTATTTTCCCTTCCCCTTGTCACTTTCTGTTCAGGTCGATAACATGTGATGTCCACCAAGGGAATGAAGAGTCTGCAGGAAGTGAGGACAGGCAAGTCCAGATCATTCATGGCCTTTCTCCTGTATGAAGGTCTTTACTTTTTCCAACCAGGTCGTAAATCGTGTAGACATTCGTTCTCTGGGAAGTTATCGTACTTCGTTAAGCAAGAGGAGGTCCGCCTGCTGACACCTGACCTCTTCTAAATCTTTGCGAGACGGTCAGGGGTTCAACCCTTCTGTTACTACACTGTTGACGATCTCCACCCACTCCCAAGGTCATCACATCCGCAATGATGGAAGCGGCTGCGCGCGGAGCACCTCTTGGTAAACGACGCAAGTGAGAGGAGAACATCAAGTCATGATCCAGTCACGACGGAGGTGGCGTGGCTAGTGCTGGTTTCCCTTTGCTTTTAATCGACTAGTAACCGCTCAGGAGACATCTTCTCTCCCTAGTGTAACCCCCGAGATGTAGCAGTTCCATATGCTCCTGTAGGGGGAAGCCCTCTGATTCATGTATCTTCCGAGGAGGGCAGCAGCTTGTGCTCTGTCATCAACGTCACACGAATCGTCAATAGCAACAGGAGAGCCCAAGCGGAAACTCATGTCCTTAATCTGCTGACTGGTGATGTCTCTGGCCAGCGTTACAGTTCGGTCTCCCCAACTGCATTTGCGGGGAACGTGGGAGGTTTTTAAATTTCGTTATAATTTCGTTTTTGTTCCTTAAATCACTTTTGAATCACTTTAAGTCTACTGGTAACTCAGGAAAGTAGTCCTTCATGTACATACCACCTGTGATAGGCTGCTGTGCTACATGGTCATTTCACCCAACCAGTGAGTCTGTCCTTACTTTGCGCACCACTTCGAAGTGTGAGGCGTTCCTTCCGACTTCTTCATGTGGATGCCTCTCAGCGAATGCACCGTGCTTCCTACGAGCACACCTTCCAAGATTGGACCTTCTTCCTGTTGGATCATTTTCCATCACAAACAGTGCATGAAACAAGTATAGCGGAGCTCGGTGTTGATGCGAACGAATCGGTCAAATCGTTGTAAAATTACCTATTTATCTATCATACGTGATCGTCGGAGCGGGGAGGCTGGAAACCCTCCCCTCCTTGCATTTCAATTTCTAAAAGGGAAACAAAAAATTATCTAAATCAGTTAATTTTATATTTCTTAAAGAGCTATGTAGCTCTGTTTCCACCACTTCTCTAAAAACCCTTTGTGACCCCTGTAATCCTTTTTGCGTTACCGCTCACAAGATGAGCACTGGGTGCACAATAAACTTGTCGAGCTTTACCGGCACAAATCAATCCCCGTGATTACCACATCTGGCGCCTCACTATATATAGCTGTCAACCTTCAAAGATCAGGCGTGACACAGGTATTACCTAGGCCCAGCAGAGGGAGGCATGAGTGGGCAGCAATGAGGGCGCATCCAGGACGACGAAGGCACATAAACACATCGATCTTCCTCCCTCGTCCACTTTCTTGCACGACTCAACACAAATTCTCATTCCATCGCACGGATTTAACAGTTTGTTTACGCACGGTACTCCACCAAACGATGAAAGCTTTCGCATGGCGCTGAGGCCCCTTAGATGGAGGGGAGGTGCTGGCAAGACACACCCAACACAGTGAAACATCCTGGCGAAGACATGGGTCGGCTCCTGCTGCTGCTGCTGCCTCCATTCAATCCACCACCTTCCACGACAGTCACTCCCTCCCTCGCGTTCCATTATATCTTCCCTTTCATCAAATACAGAATCAGTTTGATTAAAATTCCCTCCACTGAATACAGAAGTTCAAACAGGCTCCGTGTGTGTGTGTGTGTGTGTGTGTGTGTGTGTGTGTGTGTGTGTGTGTGTGTGTGTGTGTGTGTGTGATTATAAGCGCCAAGTAAGATCAAGTAAGATCTATGTTCCTGTGATTAACTGCGCGACGAAGACGGAGCGAGCGTGGCTCTGGCCAGCCGCTGATATACAAGTGTGTGTGCACGGCGGCGTAGGTTAGACTTACGCTTTGCGAAAAGCGAACGAAATCCCCTGTACACAAGTCAGTGCAGGAGGAGGAGGAGGAGGACTAGGAAGAAGAGGATAAGAGTGTCTACATCACGAGAGAGAGAGAGAGAGAGAGAGAGAGAGAGAGAGAGAGAGAGAGAGAGAGAGAGAGAGAGAGAGAGAGAGAGAGAGAGAGAGAGAGAGAGAGAGAGAGAGAGAGTCGTCAGACTTCATCCACGTCAACTTTGGTTTGTTACTTACATACATACGGGTCTTCCACGGTCGGGGGGCCATGTCAGAAATCGAGTCGGTGAGGCAATTAAGGTAAATAGCATTTCCACAGGTCAGTGCGCAGTAGGGGACGTGGTCATACAAGCCGCCTTAATTAAAAAAAAAGAGTCGCAGGTAGGCGACCCCTGCCCTCCACGACTATTCCTCACTCCCAACACCATCTGCTCAGCTCTCACTCCTCTCATCTTCCCTCTCTCAACCCACCCCACGCCGCTCTCCTCTTAAGCGGCGGTTGGTGACCCCTGCAGCAGCCTCCGAGCATCAGTTACCCAGTGTCAAATTGTCAATCTAGCTGGCGGCGGTGGCAGCCCTGCCCGACTGGCGGAACAGCGGCCAGGCACGATATTGATTCTTTACTTACTTGCCAAGATTGGATTGTGATTGGAGGTAAGTGATTAGACGAGTTCCGAGACGAAGACCGACCAGGGAGTGACGGGAGGAAGGGAGGGAGAGGATGGGGTACACGAGGGGAGGGGAGGGGAGAGAGAGGGAGAGGTGTGAAGAGAGAGAGAGAGAGAGAGAGAGAGAGAGAGAGAGAGAGAGAGAGAGAGAGAGAGAGAGAGAGAGAGAGAGAGAGAGAGAGAGAGAGAGAGAGGTGAGGGTGATGGGTGTTGAAGGCAATAACATCAGACGGTGAATATGGACTTATTTCTCCCCCCACTACGATTCCCGCGCTGAGGGAGGATGACTGCCTCACTCATCCCCATGTCTCTCACCCTACGAATCCTGCTGGAGGATGACTGCCTCTCCCCTCCCCCTGCCTCTCATCCTACGAATCCTGCTGGGGGATGACTGCCTCTCACTCTCCCTTCCCCCCTGCCTCTCATCCTACGAGAATCTACTTATCTTCCATTATTTCCTCTCCTAATCTGCCGTGCTGTGTGAGCGTGAGGAAGACGACGACTCAGGTCTTATCATGTGAGGATGACGGCGCTTCAGGGAAGCTACGCAATTTCCTCCCGGCACAATCGCTCACTTGGGAAGCACTTTCCTCCTGCCTCGTACGGGACGATCAAGGACCCACCAAACCCCTACAGGGAGGTCACTGTATTCCTTCACTGTTCTTGGTTGCCGTCTGTTAACGTCGCGAGACACATCATCTATACCGTTTTCTTCCTACGACTCGACATGTCGACTACGTACGTGTTCATAAGGGTGATGCGACACAGCTTTCGAAAGGGGCTCGTGGCCTATAACCTAATTAAATACAGACACACAGACATACAACTGATGCTACAGTGGGAGGCCTGAGTCACAGTGTGTCCAGTCCTGTGCGTTCGTCTCAGTGGTAAGGACGCCGGGGCGTATCAAGGCGGCCGAACGCAGCGGCTGAACGAGGGTCACGTGCTGTGGTATGCTTTGGGATGACCGCCCCGTTATCAAGAGGCCAATTAGCCTCTTCTCGAGTCAGTATGATGGCACTCACCTCAGTGTATAATTAATCAGGGTCGATGGTGTGTGTGTGTGTGTGTGTGTGTGTGTGTGTGTGTGTGTAATCTCCTATTTGTAATGTGTGTGAGGGAGTTCTACACTCGTAGGGCCCCATCTCTCGAGCTCAGTATATCACAAGTTTTCTTTCGACTTCTTTATGCCATCCACATTCACCATCTCGTACCTCAGTTTATTCCATTCATCTACTACTCTTATAGTAATATTATAATGTTTCTTTCTCGATCATGTAATGGCCACTGGCAGTTCTACCCTCGCATCTTTCAAGGAAGCGATCACTGTCGACGTTACGAGTCTTAAAGGTTGTGATCAGTTCACCTCCTCACTCTAGTTCGCTGCGAGGGAAATTCTAAGGCCTTAAGCCTTTCCCCTGTAACTCAGTTCTCATAATTCAGGAACCATCTTTATGGCCCTTTTCTAGACCGTGTTTATGTGCGACGGTGATCAAACCTGAGAAGCATATTCTGTATTCGGTCTCATGTAGAAACTGAGGAGCCTGCTGGGTATTACCTTATCCATGTACCTGACTGCTATTCTAACATCTGCTAACAGACAGTTTGTCTCCTTTATTGCTCTCCAAATGTGGGACTCTAGTGACAGGTCAGGGACGACTTCAACTCTCAAGTCCCTAACACGTTTGGGACCACGTCAATATTCCAGCGGCTTGTTTCCTGCTTGATAATGTTCACATCAAGCCCTTCTTTCTCTGTGTCCCATCCGCATTACTTTACAGTAGTTACTCGGGCTGAGTTTGTCTAGGTCCCCTTGCACGTTGATGCAATCCTCTTCGCGTCTAACTTCCATCATGTCTTTGGCATTCTATCCAGGAAGACGTACGATCCTTCTGGTGGGTCATTCTCACAGATCAAAAAGGGCAATGGACCACGACGACAGCCACTGGTGACCACAACCCATTTCGAATAAGGCTCCCCAGATACGCGTCCTGTATTCCCTATTATGATAACCTTCTATCCATCGAAATAGTCTCTTCCTCATTCCTGCCTGATGATACAGCTTCTTTACCAGTATTCTATGGCCAAGCGTCACACGTTTTCTAGCAGCCCAGATACAGACAATCCAATCAGCGTCCTCCTCTGCCTCAGCCAGAGTTCATTCGTAGAAATCCAAGATGTCTGACACGCACGAGCTCCCTTCCCTGCGTTGTTTCTCATGTAAGTAGTTCCCCTCTGCAGGGGACGCAACCCATTTGCTCTCTCACTGTTTTCCAGTACCTTCCACACCTCACTCTTCTGAAGCACTGAGACAGTGCGTGGTTCAGCCCCTCCTCCCTCTCTTCTTTTCTTATCCACAGATGTAACGTTTGCCGTCTTCCACTCCCCTCGGCACTCTACCCAGTGACCTCCTGAACCTCTCCAGCTAATCTGCACACGTCATCAGCACTTAAGAGGAGGAAATTCCCTCGGGATCTTTTATGGGTTAAGAACCTAATAATGTCTTCCCTTGACATTTCAATGGTTTCCGAGACCTCATCCCCATCTCGTCTCCCTGGTGTTGGGGAGCCATGATGCCTTCCATCGGGTACACAGTTCTAAACTTCTCGTTTAGTCTTATGCATATCCTTTGTAACTCTTCCCTCCGAATCCCTTAACCTGATGAAGCCGCTCATTAACTGACAAATTCCGACTGATGAAACCAGGTTAAAGGTTTAGGATTATCCCCTGCCTTGCCCACATCATTCTTGTCGAAGTTTTTTTCTGGTCCTATTTATACATCCTGCTACACTCACTTCTTGTTACGATTTATAAATGCTGTGTGTCGTAACTATTTGTGTATTACGTGGAAGGATCATTTGCACTCGTGTATGATAATCAATTACTTCTTCATGTTTTATGAGCATGGAATTCTACAATGGTCGGGCCTCACCTCTTGAACATCCTTTACTATCGTACAGTTTTTCAAACTTCTGCGTCTTGCCCACATTCACCACAAAACCTCGTTCAATTCACTACATTCATCTTCCACTCTTATACCATGAAAGTACTTCTCTACACTTTTTTCTTCTAAGTTTCTTGCTTGATTTGATGTTATATCCTCTGGTTGTTCTATCCCTGAATCTTTCGAAAAATGTTCACTGTTCTGCGGGATCAGTCGAGTTTAAAAACATGAAGGTTGTGATCTGGTCACCTCTCACTCTTCTGTCTTCCAAGGTGGGCATATCTAAGGCCTCTATGACTCAGCTCTCTTAATGCCAGTACCATATTTGTTGCTCTTTGTTCTTCTTTAGATGCAGTGACCATAGTTGAAGGACATGTTCTAATTCTGGCCTGATGCGAGATGTGAACAACTGTCTCATCATTTCCTCGGCCATGACGGCACTTCCAATATTTGTAAGCCCACACAGCTGACCTCTTCAACTATTCTCATAAGTTGGAACTTGGGCGACACAGGTCAGGGACGGCGTCGACTCCCAAGTCTTTCTAAAACACACAGATTCTTTCAGCTGATTTCCAGCTAGATGAAGATCATAAAAGAGGCCGTCTCTCGCTGTGATCATCCTCATATTATTTTACATTTACTCGAGTTGAACTTCATCCACCACGTATCAGACCATCTATGGCGTCTGTCAAAGTCCACTTGCAAGTCCACACAATCCTCCACTATTTTCACTTCTCCCGTCACCCCTTTGCGTCATCCACACACATGTCCAGGCGGGAGTCCTTTGCCTTCAGGCAACTTATTTACAAAGATCAGGAAGAATGATGCTTCCAGAACAGACCTCTGTGACTCTCCACTTTTTACCCTCACCCATTTCGAGAAGGTTCCCTTGACTTCGAATCCTCCTCTAGTCCCTTCTTCTGTGTGTATGTATGTGTGTGTGAGTGTGTGTCGGTGTATGTGTGTGAGTGTGTGTGTGGCACTGTGTCTCATCCCTCCAGTGCCACACCAGGAGTAACACAGAGCAGCCAGAAGCCTCCAGACTCACACTCTACAATTATCACGTCAACTGCTGAGGTAAATGTGCACCTGGCGAGGCATTAATGACCAGGTGTCGGCCGCTACACCTGAAAACGGATCAAAACACATCAATCAGCTGATCACGCGCCCAGGCAACGCTGTGTACATGTTTCTTGTCAGTGTTGCCTCAACACCTGACTCACCTGGGGGAACATGAGCAAAACATATCACCTTCCGGTACGTAGGCAAGTAATGACGAGACATAATCAATAACACGAGTTACAACCGAAAACATCAGAGAGAAGGAACTGAATACAAGACAAAGATCGATGTCTTGAGAAAGCAAAACTCAGGACCAAAGATTTATCACCAAAAAGGACAACAACAAAACAATATGTTCTTCTTGGAATACAACGATGGAACACTGCTGTATGAGGTACACAATACAACGATGGAACACTGCTGTATGAGGTATACAATACGACGATAGAATACTGCTGTATGAGGTATACAATACAACAATGGAACACTGCTGTATGAGGTACACAATACAACGATGGAACACTGCTGTATGAGGTATACAATACGACGATAGAATACTGCTGTATGAGGTATACAATACAACGATGGAACACTGCTGTATGAGGTATACAATACGACGATAGAATACTGCTGTATGAGGTATACAATACAACAATGGAACACTGCTGTATGAGGTACACAATACAACAATGGAACACTGCTGTATGAGGTACACAATACGACGATAGAATACTGCTGTATCAAGTACATAATACGACGATAGAATACTGCTGTATCAGGTACACAATACAACAATGGAACACTGTTGTATGAGGTACACAATACAACAATGGAACACTGCTGTATGAGGTACACAATACAACAATGGAACACTGCTGTATGAGGTACAAAATACGACGATAGAATACTGCTGTATCAAGTACATAATACGACGATAGAATACTGCTGTATCAGGTACACAATACAACAATGGAACACTGCTGTATGAGGTACACAATACAACGATGGAACACTGCTGTATCAGGTACACAATACAACAATGGAACACTGCTGTATCAGGTACACAATACAACAATGGAACACTGCTGTATCAGGTACACAATACAACAATGGAACACTGCTGTATCAGGTACACAATACAACAATGAAACACTGCTGTATCAGGTATACAATACAACAATGGAACACTGCTGTATCAGGTATACAATACAACAATGGAACACTGCTGTATCAGGTACACAATACAACAATGGAACACTGCTGTATCAGGTACACAATACAACAATGGAACACTGCTGTATCAGGTATACAATACAACAATGGAACACTGCTGTATCAGGTATACAATACAACAATGGAACACTGCTGTATCAGGTACACAATACAACAATGGAACACTGCTGTATCAGGTACACAATACAACAATGGAACACTGCTGTATCAGGTACACAATACAACAATGGAACACTGCTGTATCAGGTACACAATACAACAATGGAACACTGCTGTATCAGGTATACAATACAACAATGGAACACTGCTGTATCAGGTACACAATACAACAATAGAACTCTGCTGTATCAGGTATACAATACAACAATGGAACACTGCTGTATCAGGTACACAATACAACAATGGAACACTGCTGTATCAGGTACACAATAACGTACTGTAGCAACAAGAACAGTCACACACGTTACGATAATTCACCCACATAAGCAACACAACTGCAGCAGCAGGACGTATCTGTCGCTGTATCATTACGTACATCACTGTAGCCCAGCCAACACACGAGCCAGGCCACCGTGCTCAACGGTCGTATCCTCCCGCTCAAGGGTCGTACTGTACTGCTCAAGGGTCGTGCTGTACAGCTAAGGTTGTACACGTCGTGCTCAAGGGTCCCATAGTCGTGCTCAAGGGTCGTGCCGCCTTGCTCGAGGGTCCTATCGCCGTACTGAAGAGCTAATCGAGAGACGTGTGTGTGTGTGTGTGTGTGTGTGTGTGTGTGTGTGTGTGTTTGCATGCAGGGGCATGTGGATACTATGTCATACATGTGGGTGTATGTGGATGTAGTACTGTACATGTGGACCCTGTATTATACATGTGGATGTATGTGGATCTTGTATTATACATGTGGATCCCACTCTATCCCACAACTCCAGAACCAACGAAATCGTAAGACTAGAACACATGTCAGAACCAGAACGTTGGCAGGACGTAGAATTACGTTAAAGAACTGCATATAACAACATATATCATGGCTAAGGGAGACTCTTACAAGAACAAAAACATAAAAATCTGGTGTGGGAGAACACGTAAATAGCAAACTAACTCTTCCCCAAGTAGAATATCGACGATTGGCAAATCGTAGACTAATGATTTGTCGAGTCTTTGAGTGTAACTCGCCTTGACGTCACTGGTCTACAATCCAGTTATCCCCCTCCTCCTCCTCCTCCTCCTCCTGATACAGGTTCAGCTGTCTCCCCCGAGACCCAGGCGGGAAGAACCTGCCACGAACGAAGCGCACGTGAGGTGGTCGAATTAGACTATCATCCAGTACTTCCAGAACCACTCGACTCTCTCTCTCTCATTACGAGGGACGAATCTCTTCCTCTTTTGGCTCTTCTTTCCTTCCTCCCAGTAGCTCAGATCTGAACTCTTTAGTTAGCTTTGTTACCACCACCACCACTCCAACGGCATCAGGTTTGGTTTTCCATGATTTGATTCTTGACGTCAAGCGGTTGTTTTAATATTCACGAACAGTCCATCTGCGTTTGTGTACATGATGAATTTTCAGTCTGCCGATTCCATCACAAAATATACCTGACCTCCTCAACCACGGTGTGTGTGTGTGTGTGTGTGTGTGTGTGTGTGTGTGTGTTAGTTGGTGTACTCTCTCTCTCTCTCTCTCTCTCTCTCTAGGATGCCTTTGTAAAAATTCTCAAGTTTGATTTGCATCTTTGTGTTTCCAGGTGGGTGCTGAGCAATGTCCTCCCTTGACCGAAATTTGCACTGGAATTCAATCGCGGTGATGTGTGGTAAATCACGGTGGCCAATTAACTTAATCTTAATCTGCCGACGCCGCTGGGTATGTAACGAAGTCCACCCGCTCGTTGAACCTGCTGGTGTTCAGCGAAGTACAGGATAGTGTATGCGACCCACCCGCTGCTTAACGTGTGGCATGGCCGGCGGGAAGAAAGCAGAAATGTGACATAGCTTTTAAGAAAAAAATAAAATATACATCCCTATATGAGTAGACCAAACTCTCAAAGTTTGATAAAATCGTGGAGGTCGCGTCCATTTGTGGGACATTAAAGATCCCCCCCCCCCCAACACACACACACACACACACACAACATCAAACACAACCCAATTACCACCACCAGCCTTCTTAAAGACTCGTAATACAACTGAAGAATAAAATCGAACCCCAGCCACCCCCCCTCGTGAGGGGCTTTCCCTCCGCTTCCACGACCCTTTTTGTCAACACCGAAAGAGCACACCCGATCCCTCGAGAGCCCACGGCGCCCCTGCGAGGACGCGACGCGTCACGTGGATGAGAGAGAGAGAGAGAGAGAGAGAGAGAGAGAGAGAGAGAGAGAGAGAGAGAGAGAGGGAGAGAATCACACTGAAATCCACCAGTTCTGGGCGTGGTGAAGGCCTCCTCCCAGCGCACAACGTTACCTGCCTCCTCTCGCCACAAAGACCGCCTGGGATTGCTAAGGTCCTGTCGTATTCTGAACTCATCAGTAATACCTAGCTGCATATGTACTTATTTCCTGTACAGTCACTCGTAATTTGACCTGTAACTGCTGTAACTTACCATGAGCAAAAATTTTTAATGGCCTGAGTTTCACTCTTAATTATGTAATCTGGTCTCATGACATAATCACTGTATCCAGCATATCATACACCCTGTATCTGGATGTATTCACCCCCCCCCCCCCATATTAGCACCAGAACCAGTTCAATCTTGACCCTGTAGGCCTTGTGTATTATGTATTTTGATCTTCCTATGTACTGAGACCACGTCAAAATATTTTGTTCATCAAAAATCCTTTACCCATATCTGTGATGCTCTCTCTCTCTCTCTCTCTCTCTCTCTCTCTCTCTCTCTCTCTCTCTCTCTCTCTCTCTCTCTCTCTCATAACCAGTGGCAATAATATTCATTTCTCCTTTTTTCTTTTTACGACGGGACGAGCACCTCCTGGATCCCGTGTACGCATCTAGAGGATCAGTTAACTGTACATCAAGCCTGTAAGCTTATGTGATGAACCAACTTTGCCACATCTTATGTTACGCTTATCTGGCCTCTGGGAGTCGGACTGAAGACCCTTTGTGATCCTCTGTGTTCTCCTTTTTTGCACAGCGGCTTACAGGATGAGCGCGGTGGTGTGTCATAAATCAGCCACTGATACCGGCAAAAACCAGCTTGGTCCATGGGCCCACACTGGACCTCCACCTGTCACCCTCCCATGTCGCGTGCACTGTGCCCGCTACGTGGTCGGGGCTTGGCCTCCATCTACACCCTCAAGCAACGTGCCCTATACCCACACCATCACAGCAATGCTTCGTCTCCTTGTATGTCGACAAATAAAGCCTCCCGCATTATATACATATAAAAAAAAAAAAAAAAATAGAGCAACGGTCTCAAAGTGCGGAGTGAACTGCAATGCGTCATTCGGTAGCTGGAACTGGTTTCCGATATGTCACCCCGGACAAATGGAGCAGGCAGCAGCAGCCCCCCCCTTCCCAAGCAATACGGCAGCCGATCAACAAGGTAACCCAGGCAATACACCTGGTAATCCGATCTGATTTGCAATAGGCGGAGGGGGGGTTATCTGGCGAGCTTCCCCGCTCCTGCAATAAACTAATAGAGTGGCTGGACGGGTGGCGTCTACTCGAGGTGCCTTCCGCTCGTTTTCATGCTGTTTGAATTAATGGCTCTGCTAACACGGCACTCCGCGAGCGCGCGCGCGAGCCCCGCTCTGCCACTACACTTCGCCAGCTATCTTTAAGCCTTCGGACACGTGGGAATTCAACTGTAGCTTTCGTCAATGCGCGTTTCTTCCTGCCAACTACCTCGTTGTGGGGCGGAGGGTAGCAACGCGAAGGATAGAGGCGAATGGAATCATCGTATGTGGCGTGAGGACGATGTACAGATGCGAGGAGTGAACAGGTCAATGTGGGAGGGTGGCTGAGCAACTGGGCGCTGGGGAATGCCTCACGTGTGTGGGGGAACTGCTGATCTCGCCAGATTTACCCCCCTGGCCTACCACTGCGACAAAACCCCAGTGGTGCTATCCCCATACACACACACACCCACATTCCTCCTCCTCCTCCACCCTCGCCTGAATTACCTACCCCCCTTCCCGGATCTTTCCTCACCGCACGTACGAAAAGTCTGGTGATATCCGAGCGTGTGTGTGTGTGGAGTCGACAGGAGCCACCATGACATGTGTGGCCCAGGCAGCAAGTGATCGCGGAATCCATTAGTTTGGAGTGCGATAAACAGCGGCGAGGATAACAGTCCCTCGCTGCTGCTGCTGCTGACGGTGGGAGCAGCACAGCCGCCGCCGCCCCTGTGGCCTGCCGCCTCTCTCTCTCTCTCTCTCTCTCTCTCTCTCTCTCTCTCTCTCTCTCTCTCTCTCTCTCTCTCTCTCTCTGGCCGCTTATGCTGACAGCCTCGGGCTTATCTGGGCACATGCACGTCCCCCGCCTGATAATTGGCCCGGGTGGAGGAAGGGAGGGTCGGAGTGAGGGGAGATGTAGAGGGGTGAGGGGAATGGTAATGGATGAAAGGGAGGGAGGTGATTGGTAAGAGAGGCAAGTGACAAGGGCAGCCAGCAGACGACCACTGGCAGGGGAAAAAAGAAAGATGGACAACTGGAGTCTAGAACATCATCTGTGGGGAGCGAGGCGTTTCCAGGAACCTGATGAAATATAATTCCAGTTTCATCATAAAGTATGATATTGTCTGGCAATGTAAATAATACATACAGTTACAGAAACTCCCTGTAGCCTTACAGAATACAGAAGGGCAGGTGGTACAGAGAGGGAACGTAAGGGACGGTGAGTGTGGTGTTACAATGTTGGTGCCTCTGTGTGTGTGGCTATGGCCGCGTCAAACTCCGAGGTCTTGACGACAAGCCACTCCTCCTGCGGTACATGATGGATCATAACGGGCCCTCGGGAAGCAGACTAACGAGACTGCCTGTTTAATCTCGAGTGTGGCGGGCTAATGGCGGCATGAGGGCAATCCCAGACGTGGCCATTACATCTCTGGCTAAGTTTGCAAGAGCAGAAACAGTGACACTTCCAACAGGATGGCAAGGGCCGCTGCTGCTGTGTGTCTGTGTGCGGCAACTCGTCCTTTCCAGAGGCGAGTGTGTGTACATAGAGTGAGTGCGGCCTGTGTGCGTGTGTGAGTGTGTCCAGCTGACGGTCCCAGAGCCAGCCACCGCGAAGTTCATGATGTGATAATGACGAGATAAACTCCGCGGATCACATGACTTTGTTTTCCCAGAGTCTTCCCTCCCTCGCTTCAAAGCCACCCCGGCTAAATTTCGACGGTGGAATGAAGGGAGTATTTACTAGTTCTTCAGCCCTCATCACCGCTGCTGCTGATGAAGTTGTAGCTGTCTTGTTAAAGTTGTTATTCCATCATAACTTGTCATAAGAGGAGGCGAGGGGAGGCTGGCGTGTGGCGGGAGGGACCGACCCCACCACACCAGTGTGACTCACTCCACCCTCCAGGCCTGGGTCCACACCCCCAGCCTCTTACTCCACCCTATGGGACTGGGTCCACACCCCTAGGCTCTCACTCCACCCTCCCGCACCCATCGCCCTATCATCTTCCTCCACCCTCTCTCAACCTTTTCATCTCCCTCTCCCTCCCTCACCATACAGTCTCTCCAACTCATCCTATCGTCTCCCTCCACTCTTCCTCACCCTACCATCTCCTCCGCCCTCTCATCTTTCTTCATCTTCCCCCACCTTACCGTCTCCCTCCATCTCCCCTCATCCTACCATCCCCCTCTACCCTCCCTCCTGCTACTATTTCCCTCCACGCTCTACCATTTCCCTCCAACTAACCCTTCCTAACCTGCTCATAAGGATGAATGGGTAAGACAGAAGTACGTATGTACGGACGGATGGACAAGTTGCAATGATTAATGTATGGACGAAACAACGGATGGTTGGGGACGATCAGTGTGTGGCCAGACGCACGCAAGACGCGACACTTTTGACACATACTTACCATGAAAAAAATATACATATACAAAATACTTAGTCTGTTGCCTTGCGTTGCCACCGAGACACCTTACGAACTTCTAAACGTCCTGTGACGTCAGACGTAACACCTCTAACTTCCATTTGTAGAGGAAGATATGGGCGATCCAGGGCAGTGATGGTGGGGGGTGGAGATAGGGTGCGTGAGACGGTGTGTGTAGGTGGAGGGTGTGTAGGTCGAGGGCCTGTAGGTGGAAGGTGTACGTGTGGAGGGCGTGCAGGTCAAAAGAGTGCAAGTCGAGGGCGTGGAGGTCGAGGGCGTGGAGTTTGAGGGCGTTTACATAGGAATACAACAGAAAAAAAACATGTAACAGAAGACCTGTTGGCCAACGACGAGGTTATCTGCAAGTTTCCCACACTAACACTTAGGATAGTTGAGGTCAGGATAGGGAAGGGCCTCTCCCCACACTCCGACAACACTAGCCAGCACGGAGAGAATGGAAGACAAACCATATGTTGCTAGAGGAAGACAAACCATGTGTTGCTGGAGGAAGACAAACCATATGTTGCTAGAGGAAGACAAACCATATGTTGCTAGAGGAAGACAAACCATATGTTGCTAGAGGAAGACAAACCATGTGTTGCTGGAGGAAGACCAACCATGTGTTGCTGGAGGAAGATAAACATGGCATTTTAAAGAGAAAGAAAATAATGTAATACTTATCCATACAATTTTTCTACACTGCTATACATATACGGTTACAATCATGGGCACCATATATATAAAGATTTTTCCTTCAGTCATACCAATACATTTTCTTTTCCGTATGTGTTTCTGAAGGCTTTTAAAGTCTTTATAGTAACACTGTCTGATGGCAACTTGTGCCAAAGGTCAAAAGTTCCATTTACCTTAAAAAAAAAAAAAAAAACGAGAATCATAATTTGTTTGACGTCTTGTAACTTCAAGTTCTACTCCAATTGTTCTCGTACCTGCAACAACTTCATGAAATCCTCTGTCAATTCTATTCAGAATACTGAAAACTTGTACTCAAGTCACTGCGAAGTCTAGGATTTCTAAGGGAAGAGGAATTTGAATCTTCTTATGGATGGAATTAGTTTTTGCAGCCTTTCTTTGAATCTGTTCGAGGTTTTCTTCACTTAATCACTTTTGGTGGATATCAACTGGACCACATATGGAAAACGTGTTCAGAATTATTTCTGATGATTCATTCACTCTCCAATGTTACTAGTTATACAGCCTAGCCTTTGCTCTGTTATCTTTTTCAGTACGCCAAAGTTAGGCTAAATGTGAGGCAATTTAAGGCACATTTCTTCTCTCCTTTCACGTAAGCCTTAGCGCCCTCTGACCTCCCGCAAGACTCGTGAGGCTATGTTATTGTGGCCAGAAGCTTTGTTGAGCTTGATGATACCCTAGCCTAAGCCAATTCATCGACCGAATCTTTAGAGAGGATGAACAGCTGGGTTGACTGTGGACAGACTGCTGCAACCTACACGCTCGACCTGCACCGCTGAGGACCATGAAATATTTCAGTACTTGGGGGCTCCTGACATCTGTCAACTGACGAGGCACATCCACGAACCTTCTTCTTCTTCGGCCGTGAACACAAAATCGACGGAATTATTGACAGTGGAAGACCATTTCTTTGTCGTCGTTTTTATGCTGGCAAGTTTGTTTGTTAGCAGTCCTGGTTCGTTTGTTAGCAGCCCTGGTTCGTTTGTTAGCAGCCCTGGTTCGTTTGTTACCAGTCCTGGTTCGTTTATTAGCAGTCCTGGTTCGTTTATTAGCAGCCCTGGTTCGTTTGTTAGCAGCCCTGGTTCGTTTATTAGCAGCCCTGGTTCGTTTATTAGCAGCCCTGGTTCGTTTATTAGCAGCCCTGGTTCGTTTATTAGCAGTCCTGGTTCGTTTATTAGCAGCCCTGGTTCGTTTATTAGCAGCCCTGGTTCGTTCATTAGCAGCCCTGGTTCGTTTATTAGCAGTCCTGGTTCGTTTATTAGCAGTCCTGGTTCGTTTATTCCTTACCTCCCCTTTTTTTCTCTGTCCTACGGATCTGAAGAATTTCTTACGAACTATCTTTTAAATTTGTGTATTTTCTTTTTCTTTTCACCTCTGCTTCCTCATGAATTCATGGCGATCTTTACTGCTTTCAGGCGATCTGACTCCACGTAGTCAGTTATCAGCATAAATCAAGACACCTTCCCCTGTTTTCTGTAAAAGATTTTTGGAACACAGTTCGTTAATTCTGCGAGAAAAACATATAAGTTTTCTGTATTATTCCCCCCACCATGTTTCTGTAACTGTAGTGATGTTGGGTATATCGATAGACCATTTCCTTGCAACACTTCCTTGCAACACTTCCTTGCAACATTGGATTGTAGTATCAGGTGTACGTGCATCTAATTCTGCATTAGGATTGATGAGCGCCTTGGGAATTAGGTGTACGGACCCACTTGTATTACAAGTTTAAACCATTAATGTTTAACTCATGGATGACTGGTACGTTCATATATAGAGGGGGGGGGGGGTATGTGTAACGTCGTGGGTGTGTTACGGTCGGTCGAGGGTGTGTAGGGGTAGGTTGAGTGCGTGTCGAGTAGGTCTAGTGTGTTGTGTCGATAAGGTCGAAGGTGTGTATGGGTAGGGTGAGTGCGTGTCGAGTAGGTCGAGTGTGTTGTGTGGATAAGGTCGACGGTGTGTAGGGGTAGGTTGAGTGCGTGTCGAGTAGGTCGAGTGTGTTGTGTGGATAAGGTCGACGGTGTGTAGGGGTAGGGTGAGTGCGTGTCGAGTAGGTCGAGTGTGTTGTGTGGATAAGGTCGACGGTGTGTATGGGTAGGGTGAGTGCGTGTCGAGTAGGTAGAGTGTGTTGCGTCGATAAGGTCGACGGTGTGTAGGGGTAGAGGGTGAGTGCGTGTCGAGTAGGTCAAGTGTGTTGTGTGGGGATAAGGTCGAGGGTGTGTAGGCTGCATGCATGACATGTTGGAGGCCACCACCCACCCGGGGCAGACCAAAGCCTGGGGTTAGGACATAAAGGGTTTATCTTGCCTCGAAACCTCCCCTAATGACCTCTGACCCCACTCTACCCGCCAATGACATTTGTCAGTAATAACAATAATAATGATAATAATAACAGTAATAATAAATAATAACAATAATGAATAATAATAATAATAATAATAATAGATGATCATCATCATCTTTATTGAAGTGCCTGTCGTCAGAATTCAAACCCATACAGAGTAAACATACCCGAATATACACAGTGTGGCTATAAACAATGAGAGAAGGCAGCATCTACCAGCATTACATTTACGAAGGCATTTCTAACCCTTCGTTCCTCGACACGACGGTTTACTCCAGTACACATGTAGCCTGGTTCAGGTATACGAGGCATATACATTATAATGAATACATTTCCCTACGCCAAACGTAAAAATCTAAAACTGTCGAAACCCGTATCTAATAAGCACAACAAGTAATGTGAAACGATAACTCGAAAAGGTGAATGGAGTCAAAGAGCGACCCCGCCAGAGAGGGAGGCGTGTGTGTGTGTGTGTGTGTGTGTGTGTGTGTGTGTGTGTGTGTGTGAAGCCCAGACGAAAGTATATTCCCCAGGTATAAACATTATCCCCTCGCCTAAGCATGGTATTTCATCGGCATTCTCGGCCTTTGAGGGAGTTGCGGATCCCTTTTCCATCTGGGATTTATTAAAGTTGAAGGGAATTCAGCGCGCGCGTCTGTTTAGCATTCGGCCGTAAAGAGGATCAAGGAGAGAAAGGTGGAAGAAAGGTCATTGCCTGTATCCCCGAGCGAGGAATTATCTTATTTATGGAAGAGCGGCGTAAAGGCCACTTCCACTGGGGGGCGGGCCACAACCGAGTCTGCTCACACACTGTTAACAATTCATCTGCCAGCCAGTCACGTGCTCTTTTCAGATCGTGTTACAATCTTGTCAAGAGGAGGTCACGCCGCAGAGGGTGCTACTTAACGCTGACCAGTGCTCAGAGAGGTTCAAAGATAACCAATACTAATCTCATATAATATCAAAAGCATCAGAGCAATGACCTCACAGACTCATGTCAGCAGAGACTCACACTCGTGGTAAACAAAGGTTCATGATAAGTCAGAAATGCTCCATCTCCTGTTGGGAAGGCCTCACACTCACTAAAAACACCTCACACTTGCTGAAACTGGATCACAGTTCCTGACAAATGTCTTACACTGAAGTTATAATAGACCTATAGACCTTGTCAATAAAGGATCACACATTTTTAACATAAAAAACTAACACACACACAGCCACAGACGCCCAACTTATATCAAGTATGACACATATTTGATGTACACGAAAAAGTTGTGGCATTACACACACACACACACTGAATCTCACAATGAGCTGAGGGATCAGAGGGAGCGAGGTGGTGTGTGTGTCTCTCCCACAGCACAACACTTATAGTTCCTGGCCAGACAACTTCACTACTCTCTCCACCATGTCCAGGAACTCCTCTATGACCAGGAGTTCCTCCGTGTCCAGGAACTCCCTCCCGTGTCCAGGAACTCCCTCCCGTGTCCAGGAACTCCCTCCCGTGTCCAGAAACTCTCACCCGTGTCCAGGAACTCCCCTCCGTGTCTGGAAACTCTCACCCGTGTCTAGAAACTCACCTCCATGTCAAGGAACTCCCTCCCGTGTCTAAGAACTCCCCTCCGTGTCCAGGAACTCCCCTCCGTGTCCAGGAACGCCCCTCAGTCAGGGATGCAGTACACCAATCCTCTTACCTAGCGAGACGGTAGCAACACTCCACCTTATTTACACGTGAATCCCTTGACGACGCTTTGGTAGGATGACCTGGCCTTTGACCTGACGCTCAAGGTCTCAGGTCAAAAGCCGGACCATCATAACCGCCATGGGTGGGTCGTACACAAAGGTCTCCCCGACTGACATCAGTCTCAGTAATGCCAAGAAATCCACCACCGTCGCGCAAACCAAAAGTTCAACTAAAGATCTTCCGAGTTCCTGAAAATAGGCAAATTCCAATATGTTGTTGTTGCTGCTGCTGCAATGGCTTCTTTATACACCTCCTTATGTCGCTTCCTGGCCAACACGTTCACCAGAGGTAGTTAGAAGAGAAGGGGGTGGGTGGGGGTAGGGTGGGGGGTTAAAAGGAGTCGGCTGGACAGGGAAGGGAAGGTCATGTGGAGGGACAGGGGGGGGGGATGTGTACCCCCCCAAGGGCGCAAGGTGACGATATCCTTAACTGACGGCTGGAAAGGAGAGCAGGATGGCCGCAGGATCTCTCCTCTGCTCCTATATACTGTCTACACTGTTCTCCTCATCACGATCCTACTTGACTATCTTATCTTAATTTTATCATTTATCGTCTTCTTATCATATTCTTTTGTTCTTGTCTATCCTTCCTCCAAACTCTTCTTACCCCTCATAAATTCCTCACAAATATCAGTCCCCTCAACTTCTTCAAGAGCCAGGAAACGCCTCACACCTCATGCCTCCTCCCCATAGCTTCCCCCGCCTCACTCTACCTCATACCAGCTACCATGCCTCTCCTCGGCTGCCCTGCCTCCCCTCAGCTGTCTCACCACACCTCAACGTATCCTTCCTCACACTGCCTCTCCTCAGCGTCCTTCTCCCTCACCTCACCTTAGCTGCCCTTATCTCCCTCCCTCACCCTTCCTATCCCCTACCAATCAACCTTTCCAACCATCTCTCCCTCTACTCTTCCCCTCTCCCTCCTATTCCATTTCTACCATCCATCTTCCACGTCTAACTACACCGCGTTTTCTTTTTTTTTTTCCCACCCTACACTTAACGTCTCCCTGCGCCCTTTAGCCAGTCTCCTACCCACTTCGCCTCCTGTATTACCTCGTACCCTCTTCTTTTCCCCTACTCTACCCGTCCCGGCCACTGGTGTACGCACCCGGTTCTCGCCACGGGGCCACGAACACACCCCCATAATTCCTATCTCTCAAACCGTATAACTGCATTGACGGTAGTCGGCGGGAGGAATTGGCAAGTGAAGTAGTCGTTCTGAAGGTCGTTAATGCTCTAAGGGGTCATTAAACGAGGTCGTTCCACGTAATAAACGACCTTCAACTTTTGCCTCTCTACTGGTGGTGCTGTTCTTGTTGGAGACCCAAGAAATATGGTGGCCGGTACACCGCTGGGAGCGGCGGTGTTTGCTAAGACAGCCTGGCTGTCCGATGTCGTGGGGGGAAAAGCGTCTTGTCTGGGGGTAAAATTATCTCTGAGGGTAAAAGTGTCGTGTCTGGGGGTAAAAGTATCCTCTCTGGGGGTGTAAGTGTCTTGTCTGGGAGTAAGAGCGTCTTGTCTGGGGGTAAAGGTATCTTCTCTGGGGGTAAAAGCATCTCGTGCGGGGGGGAAGTAACTTGTCTGGGAGGAAGATTATTAAGGAAGATTGGAAGGACCTGAGGCGCTGGGATGGTATCAGGACGTGGGGAAGGGCGCTATGATACAGTCAGGAGCGTGAGGGCAGTAGAGCCTGCGGGCGTTACTGTGAAACATTACGTGTTGAATGAAAGATAAATACAATGTGTACATATGTAACAATTTGTAATTATCAGGTTGTTACTGTACGGGGAAGGGATTTCATCATCCATGTATCAGACCGACCATCCATCTCCTTTGGATTTTGACGACGTCCCCTTGTAAGTCGATGCAATCCTCCTTGTCTTTCACTCCCCCTCATCATCCTGGTATCATCTGCAAACAGGGTCTGACACGAGTCCAATCCTCCCGGCAAGTCATTCCACACAGAGCAAGAAGAGGAATGGTCCCAAAACAGATCCCTGTGGCATGTTTCTGGTGCCCTCGGCATCCATCGCTCCATCCCACCAAGATGGTTTTCCACCCATCGAAGGAGGAGGAGCCTCCTTCTTATTCCTCCCTGAAGGAGTCCCAGCTTCTTAACCAGCCTCTTATGTGGCAGCGTCAAAGGATGATATCTGGTACCAGTCCACAAACAGACAATTCACCCATCGTTGTCACTGGTTCTAAACCGAGCTTACTTTAGCATAGCAATCTCAACTCTGTGTGTGTGTGTGTGTGTGTGTGTGTGTGTGTGTGTGTGTGTGTGTGTGTGAAAGGGAGGGGAGGGGAGGTTGAGATGCAGGCAAGGGAAGGTTCCAGATGCACTGCACAGTGCAACGTGTGATCACAGACCAGTACAAACAAGGTTGCAAACTTGCGTGCAGACAGAGCTAGAGTTATTACGTAACAATACCCGTACTGGCCCTAATGAATGATTTACCTTATTGTGAGTCACCTTTATGAGTGCTTAAGCTGTTGTTCTGGTCGTGTAGTGGGCAATAAAATGGTGTAATGTCCGAGCCTTTCTGTGACGCTGAGCTATCTCACCACGACAACGGGGATGGGAGGATGGGAGGGAAGGAATGGCACGGGATGAGCTGCCGACTGGGATGGGAAGGAGGAGAGAAAGAGTGGGAGGGGAGGATGGAAAGGTGGGACTGGGCAGGTGAGGACGGGAATGGGGGAGGAATGGAGTGATGGGGATTGCTAATGATAGATGGGGGAATGATGGGGTGAGCGAGCGAGGGCACACACACACACACACACACACACACACACACACACACACACACACACACACACACACAAACGGCGACACCTGATCTCAGTCCACTTCACTCCTTGGTTAATTAAGGTTTGTCTTGGAAAAAGAAATTAAATTCTTCGCCAGTTAAACAGGTAATCAATGACCCGTGAACCATGGGTTGATTGGCCTCCTGATCAGCCTCGTCCAATTAGCGCCCTCAAGTGCCCTCGCCAGTGCATCAGCCTCAGGGCAACCAATCTATGGGACTCGTCCATTCAGCGTCTCGAGCGGTGTTGCTTTACGTCTGTCGTACGATCAGACCAGAGGACACGAAGACCGCCATCGACATGACACACACACACACAACACACACACACACACACACACACACACACACACACACACACACACACCATGGGATATAACGCACTCTTTTCACACCGATGTCATCAGCTGTAACGCAATCTCCACACACCCACTACATCCACCTCTGCTCCCTCCCTAGTGAGGGATTACGGAAGTGGTCTGGCAACACTCGCCTTCAACCGTACCAGCAACAGGTATCCACCACAACCAGACCAGCGCGACGTGTACCAACTCTGACCCAGAGATGCACAGACACCTGACAGGCATCACTGTGTATGTGCCACAAGGTTTCACTGTAATGGATCTATTACAGAAAAGTATCCACTGCAGCAGCATTCACTCCGAGGTGCCTAGCCACTGTATCTATGTATGTAGCTGTATGTACCACGTCACACAGCTAAGCGACACGTCACCCATCCTGAACACGTTACTACAGCAGCTGTATGTACCACGTCCTACAGCTGACCTACACTTCACCCATCCTGATCACGTTGCTACAGTAGTTGTATGTACCACGTCCTACAGCTGACCTACACTTCACCCATCCTGAACACGTTACTACAATAGTTGTATGTACCACGTCTTACAGCTGACCTACACTTCACCCATCCTGAACACGTTACTACAGTAGTTGTATGTACCACGTCTTACAGCTGACCTACACTTCACCCATCCTGAACACGTTGCTACAGTAGCTGCATGTACCACATTACACAGTGCAGCCACACGTCTGCCATCCTGGATATGTGAATATCCGTCTATATTACGCTAGAACACGTCGCCAGCACGTCAAAACACGCTCTACACAATATCATAGATACTGCAAGTTTTGAACAGATCATGAGCAAGCAATGATGGGCTCTTCCACTTTCCAATACATCTTGCAATCAGAGTAACATGCCACTATACCATGAACTTAACATCATCTGTGTCTTTTCTGCTTTGTTTATCTTGTGAATAATGCAGAGCCCAAAGCTGTCGACGGCATCTTGTTTACAAAACGTGTGGTATGACTGGGTCAATGTTTGGTATGACTGAGTCAGTACGAGTGGTATGATTGGGTCAGAGTGTGGTATGACTGGATCAGTGTGTGTGGTATGACTGGGTCAGTGTGTGTGTGTGTGTGTGTGTGTGTGTGTGTGTGTGTGTGTGTGTGTGTGTGTGTGTGTGTGTGTGACCTAATCATGTCTGTCCATCACTGGATTTATGAGCAAGAAGGCACAGTTCACTGCAAGTTGTAGGTTACAAAATCATTACAGTTTCAATATCGAAACATGACGGTACACTACACTACCTTCCTGTATGTACTCAATAGCTGTAACTGTAGCGTCTGCCTTCACGTGGACGGCTGTACCTCCCTTATGTAGATCACACAACGAAAAACCTTTCACTTCCCTCTCCTGGTGTTGTTTACACCAGCCACAGTGTAGTGGTGATGACACCAGCCACCAGTGGTGATTCTGATGCTCAACTTTCTCTTCACAGGTAAGGCCGCCAAGTGTGCGCACAGATACGCCACCACACCATCAACAGGTAAGACCTTAAAAGCCTCGCTTTCTTGTAAAACACCATGACATTAAGAAGAACAAAGCAAGAATACTTTTCAACTATGGTCCACGGAAGATTCCCTGAACAAAGTTACCATCAGTTTAGAGGAGCAAAGTGATTCATTTTTGCAAATATGTTAGATAGAAACTCACTATACAGGAGCTTTCAGAAATGAGTGGGAGACTCATATATGTGTGTGTATATATATATATATATATATATATATATATATATATATATATATATATATATATATATATATATATATATACATATATATACAATTTTTTTCATGGATAGGAATAATAATTTGGGCCTAGTGTAGCTGTAATGACGTTTACAAATTGTACTGAAAGGACATCTGCAAGGGGCCATCTAGCTGGATAGCTGTGTGGTAGACACGACACAGTTCAAATGTTCCGTATTTTACCTAGTTTTATATATATATATATTTTTTTTTTTTTTTTTTTTATACTTTGTCGCTGTCTCCCGCGTTTGCGAGGTAGCGCAAGGAAACAGACGAAAGAAATGGCCCCACCCCCCCCCCCCCCCCCCATACACATGTACATACACACGTCCACACACGCAAATATACATACCTACACAGCTTTCCATGGTTTACCCCAGACGCTTCACATGCCTTGCTTCAATCCACTGACAGCACGTCAACCCCTGTATACCACATGACTCCAATTCACTCTATTTCTTGCCCTCCTTTCACCCTCCTGCATGTTCAGGCCCCGATCACACAAAATCTTTTTCACTCCATCTTTCCACCTCCAATTTGGTCTCCCTCTTCTCCTCGTTCCCTCCACCTCCGACACATATATCCTCTTGGTCAATCTCTCCTCACTCATTCTCTCCATGTGCCCAAACCATTTCAAAACACCCTCTTCTGCTCTCTCAACCACGCTCTTTTTATTTCCACACATCTCTCTTACCCTTACGTTACTTACTCGATCAAACCACCTCACACCACACATTGTCCTCAAACATCTCATTTCCAGCACATCCATCCTCCTGCGCACATCTCTATCCATAGCCCACGCCTCGCAACCATACAACATTGTTGGAACCACTATTCCCTCAAACATACCCATTTTTGCTTTCCGAGATAATGTTCTCGACTTCCACACATTTTTCAAGGCTCCCAGAATTTTCGCCCCCTCCCCCACCCTATGATCCACTTCCGCTTCCATGGTTCCATCCGCTGACAGATCCACTCCCAGATATCTAAAACACTTCACTTCCTCCAGTTTTTCTCCATTCAAACTCACCTCCCAATTGACTTGACCCTCACCCCTACTGTACCTAATAACCTTGCTCTTATTCACATTTACTCTCAACTTTCTTCTTCCACACACTTTACCAAACTCAGTCACCAGCTTCTGCAGTTTCTCACATGAATCAGCCACCAGCGCTGTATCATCAGCGAACAACAACTGACTCACTTCCCAAGCTCTCTCATCCCCAACAGACTTCATACTTGCCCCTCTTTCCAGGACTCTTGCATTTACCTCCCTTACAACCCCATCCATAAACAAATTAAACAACCATGGAGACATCACACACCCCTGCCGCAAACCTACATTCACTGAGAACCAATCACTTTCCTCTCTTCCTACACGTACACATGCCTTACATCCTCGATAAAAACTTTTCACTGCTTCTAACAACTTGCCTCCCACACCATATATTCTTAATACCTTCCACAGAGCATCTCTATCAACTCTATCATATGCCTTCTCCAGATCCATAAATGCTACATACAAATCCATTTGCTTTTCTAAGTATTTCTCACATACATTCTTCAAAGCAAACACCTGATCCACACATCCTCTACCATATACATATAAAGCAGGACTTTTATCTACAAATTCAACTGTTCAGAACACCCTGGCCTTCGACCCAGGTCAAAGGGCACAAGCTTACGATTCAGAAGAAAAAAAAAGCTATATACCGTGCATCTGTGGTCGACCTCACACCACATCACAGATTCTATACATCCTTGTCGCAAATAACGTCCCACACGAACATCTGTGCCGTAACCTCAGGACACAACACGACACACATACACACACACACACACACACACACACACACACACACACACACACACACACAAGCCAATGAACAAAGAATCTTCATTACAATATCATTTGCAGTGGCTACAAATATTCAGACTACACACGGCGCCCGCCGCCACCCCTCCTCCCTCTCCTCCTCTACCCCCTCCCTGACGCGGCCTGAGATCCATCGCCAATCCAATTAATTTCGTCCCCTCGGTTCGTCTATCCATCCATCCGTAAAGCTGCATTCTCGTCCCGGACGACAAACAGGGTGACGCAAGGGCCGGGATATTCCATTTCCAGGCCGCTGCACCTGTGTGTCAACACCTTATAAAGTTTCTATTTTCCTGAGGTCCAGGGAACCACATCCCCACACTGAACTTAGAGCCTTCTTCCTCACGTCGCCTGCCTGGGGATCACGGTTGACCACAGAGCAGGGGCGAACATCTGATGCGAATCCTGTTCCTCTCTAGCGGATGATCTAAGCTATATTTTCCTAAGCTTGGAAATGGGGTTATAATAATATCTTGAGGACAAGTGAGGTGGCGCGCGCTGGCTTGGATACAGATGTCGCGCTTGTCTTCGATTTGTGTTATGACAGCACTGGTGAACGACCCACGACACTGCTGGTATGGTAGCCTAGCCTTTGACTTTATTCTTAAGAAAGAGGCCAAAAAGGCCAGACCAGCCTACCCTAAGGGTGGTTTGCTCGTGCTCAGAGGGTTAATAGGCTGTAAGATAAGGCAGAGACACGACACTGGGCCTCGACAACAAACAGAGATGGAATGTCCCGAAGAGGGAGAGTCACAAGCCTGAGTCACAAGCCCGAGCGGGTGGATGAGCAGTACACGAACAGCTCAATAAACCACGAGTGGTAAGGAAATCAACAAAGCACCTACAGCCCCTGAAGCCAACACCCTCATGCCATCATACACTCAGCTGGTCTGACTTCATCTTGATATCACTGTGATGAATAATGAAGGACATACGTGTATGTGTGACACACACACACACACACAGAAAAGATGATAATTAAGCTAATTAATCATAATCAAATATGATTACATTATCAGCATCAGAGCATATATCGCCAAGTGCCTAGGAGATTAAATTACAGCAATTACTGTGACTTGTAAACTGTTGCTGGCAATAAATAATGTCTTGTATGATACGCAGACGAAATTTATAACACCCCAGGTGGTGTATATGCACAGTACACACAACACCTCAGGTGCTGTACACAGTACACACCAACACACCAGGTGCTGTATACACTACGCACCAACACTTACAGTACCTCTTGAGACAAGCGTGGAACCAGCAGATATAGATAACACTTTCGTCTCAATACTTACAGCAGTGTTACAGCAGGGTTACAGCAGTTACAGCAGGTGGAAGGTGGATCGAGCGCTCTAGTCCGACAGGGCAAGAGACACAAGACTCGGTACAGCTTCGACACACATATACTGGGATTGTGGGACTTGCCCCAGAATCTGTCTACGAGTGAACATACTCTGCGCATCACACGAGAGGACCTACTCTGGGAGGTAGTCGCCCCCACCTACCTCCTCCCCACCTACCCTCCTCCCACAGCCCTGAATCGATTAAAGGTTCGAGTTTGTTTCGAGCAGCATCGTCTCACGTTTCGAAACCACCACCACCTAATGAACCCCATACGAATCCACTGGGCTCGGGCCTTCTTTGCTGGGCGAGGATCATGACAGGCAATCGTGGCGAGGCATGAGAGTCACCTGTCGCACCTGCGTGTTGCTCACACACCTGCCCCACGCTGGCACGGGCAGGTACCCTCGCCACTAATTATAAGCTGGTCCCAGCACCACCTGGCGGCCGACACACCTAGTGATGAGGGGAGGTTCCTGTTGCTTCTACCAGTACAGCACACGTACTCCTCCTCTCTCTCTCTCTTGCTCTATATACATTTCTAAGCAGCTGTGTATGTACTTTCATACATCCATACATATCAATGTATACGTGTGTAATCCTAGAGTCGTGGGCTCCCATCTCTCGAACTTTATCATTCAACGTTTTATGCAATCATCCACTGATCTCATACTATGCGAGTCTGTGTGTGTGTGTGTGTGTGTGTGTGTGTGTGTGTGTGTGTGTGTGTGTGTGTGTGTGCCTCCTGTATGTTTTCTTGGGTCGGCTCTGCCATACAGCTATGAGGCATCGTGTGACAATATCCCAGCTCCCTACATTTGACTCCCCACCTCCACATACTAGCCTCCCCCACGTACCACTGCCTCGAACAGTAACGTCCTGTTGTTGTTACTCCTAAGTCAACAGAGGCTGACGTCTACTGTTGCCGCAGTGTAAACGGTTGTAAACAAATCATATCCTACGAGTGAAGAAATGGCTTCAGGTAGTCCCAACACTCACTGTGTATACTGAGGCAATTAGTTCCTGTTTGTAAGACACGTAACATCAGGGATCCTGTCTTTATTGGTGAATATATATATATATATATATATATATATATATATATATATATATATATATATATATATTACAAATGGTTTACGATTAATATAAATAAAACAAAAACATGAGGACGTGCGTGTGACGCTCCCATGGGGTTTAACACACTTGTTCTCCTGACATTAACAACCCTGAAAATATAATGTGTAGAGCCATATAAAAAAATCATAAATATACCAGACGTCACGGGGGGGCCAAGCCCTTGTTCTGAGCCATGTGGCCAAGTGTACCACCCCCGGCATCCGCGCCACGGATCCGTAACCGCGGCCTCCCGCCAATCGCAACGCTCACTCATTTTCGACCAGGGCTATTCTGGGTTCTCATTGGCTCTTTAATCGGTGAGCGACGCGTTAGCGAACGGATTATAAATCGGGGTGGATGACATTTGGGGGTCGGGTGTGTTCACAACGATGTTGCAAGGCGTTTTCTCCTCCATTCTGACACACGGGCTACGATTTAATTCAGCCGCTTACGACCTAAATCACACGAATTATACACTGGTCAGAGTCTATTAGCGAATCGTATATAACTTGTAACGATAATAGATTACGGGAACAGCGAAGGTAGACAGCCATCACATGATATACGAATATATATATTGACACTAACATTTATTACCCTTACCCCGTCACTAACATTACGATCGCCACCACCACCAATCTTCACCAACACTTACACCACCAACCTTCACCAACACCACCAACCATCACCAACACCACCAACCATCACCAACACCACCAACCATCACCCACACCACCATCACCATCAACCATCTACCCTACTATCATCACCAACAACCATCACCATCACCAACACTAACACCACCAACCATCACCCACACCACCATCACCACCAACCATCTACCCTACTATCACCACCAACAACCATCACCATCACCAACAGCTTCCCCTCCAGCACTTGGAAAAACAGGCATAGGTGCGACAACTGGCCATCTCCAGCATCCGGGCCACTAGGATGAGGGCCATCAATGGCCACCGTCGGCATAAAAGGCCACAACTGGCCATTTCCAGGATGAGGGACCACCGCTGGAAACCTCCAGCATGCTTATCCAATTACCCAAGCGTCTGAGCTGCCCCTTATGACCTCCTGGGTCACGTGACCGATGATGGCCTCGGAGCCCTGGCCTAGCCTAGCCTATCCCTCACCTCGGGGTAGAAGCGTCCTTACCAATCAGCCGGAGCGGTGGCCGCGCCCAGCCAGGGGAGGACGACAAAGGAGATTCCAAGCAGGAGGCGGGAATATTGCACGACAGCGAGTGGTGGTGGTGGTGGCGTGGGGCGGAGAGGGGTCGTTCATGATCGGGGGGGGGGGGGGTCGTCTCGTATGTTGCGTGGTGGAGGTCGTTCCAGATTATCGTGTCCCATCAGGTCGCGAGGGCGTCCCATCCCCCCACTGGGATCAATGGACAGTGGAGTGTGCTTAATTCATTCCTATGATCTGTCTCACTGCACACACACACACACACACACACACACACACATACTTATGGAGTGTGCATACTTACATGATCTCTACACACGCACGGCGCACATGATGGACGGCGGGCGCTCTGTGTAAAACGTTTGCACGAAACCCAACACTGACTGCAGGGTGAACACTGCAGCACTGACTGTACGCTTTCGCAAACCAGGAAAACGAAATCAAATGCGCTTGATACCGCCTCAACACATTCATGCTAATATAATCATCTGATGTAAGCTGTTATATATATATATATATATATATATATATATATATATATATATATATATATATATATATATATATATATATATATATATATATATATATATATATATACACACACACACACACACACAAGTCCTCCCTCAGGAGCATATCTTTATGAAGCTCCTGCATCACTCAGCAGGAGGCTGAGCACGTTCACCAGGCATGACCATACGTTATTAAGTGTAATGATGTTGCGAGTGCAGATGCTGGGCAAATGAGTAGTAACCGCTTTGAGTCTTCGTTATGGTAGCTGCAGTGTAAGCCTGAAGGGTCTAGGGATATCCTGAAATGGCGTTGTGAGGAAGGGTGATGGCCAGAGTGTTGATGGGAAAGTGTGACTCGTGGTCTGTCTGGAGAGTGTTAGCTTCTGATGGCTGCATGTCTGGTAGGCTAGAGTTCAAGACCGAGGTGCGATGTCGGATGTTTACTGCTTACTGGGTTATTCCAGAGTGTGTGTGTGTGTGTGTGTGTGTGTTATCAGTGGTATTTTCGTGGAGCGTTGAATTGTAAGGCAAGGGTAAGGTCCACATTTCTTACAGTGGGGTTGTTGGTTAGTTATGGTGTGGTGTGGCTGAGAGGAGGGGTATCTGCGGATGCTGGTCAGCCAGTGATTGTTCCGAGTGCTCTGTTTTGTATGGCTTGCACCTTGGCTATATTTGCTTTCGAGAGGACGGAAGACCAGACAGGTGAGGCGAAGTTTAAAGTGGGTCAGATGAATTTTGTAGAGGGTGTTGATGCGATTCTTTTTCTTGTCCAAATCTAGTGCCAGTTGAGTGTTCTGAGGACATCTGATTTGTGTGTTTCTTCTGTGCTGATGTGATCAGTGCGGGAATTAGTGTGCTTGGTGTTTTGCTCAGTAGGAGTGACTGTCCAGTCAACGAGACGATTGTAGGGTGCGAGTTGGATTAGTCTATATCTCGGGATGAAGGAGTGACCGAAGATTTCTATGGAGAAGCAGAAATTTCGTTCTGCGTCAGGGTGTTGTGACGTGATTGCGAGGTAGTCTGCATGTGAAAGAACCTTCATGTTGTGGTTTGTCTGAGGTAATGGGAGATCGTGCAGGGTGAGGCCGAAAAGAGCTGGAGAAAGAACTGCTCCTTGGAGAACTCGTGTGTAGAGTTCAAGTGACTTAAAGGTGAAGCCACTGTAAGTAACTTTGGCATGGCGGCCAGCCACTTTTCGTCATTGTTGTGGAGGGTTGCGTCCAGCACCATTTGTGTGAAGATGTGGTTGGGAGGGTGTCGAGTGCTGCGATGACGTCTGTTGGCACTAGTACTGTGTGGGCGGGAGCGGGTGGGCCTGGCTGTGGTTGGTTAAGGCCATCTCGGATATGTTGTGCGAGGTCAGGGTGTAGAGCGTGGTGGTTGAGCGCTTTAGAGTGAAGCAGTGGTATGTGGGGTGACAGTGGGGTGTTTTGTTCGATTCTGGTGTAGATCAGTTTTTCATCGAGTTTGGAAGCTGAGGATGGAAGTGACACAGAGTGGTAGGAGGAGGGAGAGTCGAGTGATTTGGAGGTGATTAAGGATTGGTATCATATTGGCCATTTTGGAGATGTTAGGGATTTTGTTGAGGTATCTGTAAGTGCTTGGGATGCAAGCGGGCTAAACAGTTTCATGTAAAAAATGATACGTTGTGGTGAGGACCTGTAACAGAGGAGTTCTTTACAGTCTTATTAACACTGCTTGTTGGTGAACAGCGGTGAAGGTGGTGTGGACGCTGTTTCTGGATGGATTCTATGTATCTCTGGTCTGTAGGTGCGAGGTGGGTTTGAGGCTTGATTTTTGAGTAGCGCCTCATGAGCATATTTCCGTGCTCTTTGGGAGAAGGGATTTCTTTTGGAATGGCTCAGGAGTGTTTCGTGAATGTGTGTGTGTGTGTGTGTGTGTGTGTGTGTGTGTGTGTGTGTGTGTGTGTGTGTGTGTGTGTGTGTGTGTGTGTTTTGCGGGGTGGGGGGTGGTTGGATTCGTGTGACAGAGTGGATCTTCCTTACACGTGCGCCAGAGCTGGTTGCTGTGGGTCTCGTGGTTCAACGTGCTGGGGGAAGAAGCGCCAGTTTTAAGTACGTCTTTCGGGTGACTACGTTAGTGACGATGTTATTGCAGAGTTTGCTGTTGTTCTCGGATTTCTAGAAGTTGTGATGGCGGGTGACGGAGTCAGGGCTGGCTCCTCTGCCTCACGAGGTGTATAATATCAAACAGCCCCAGGACCCCCTTTCTGAAAAGGTTCCTTTCTCCTGCAGTACCACGGCTGCGCTACCCTCAGTAGCACGGGGAGGAAGGACTCCTTTGAAACGAGTGCCTCGACGAGACTGTAATCCGTTTCGTCACCTGATGATGATACAGCTTTATAAAATTAACTTTTCACTCGTGGAGTGGTCTCAAACACGCGGGAACTGGTCTTCAAGGGCCTAGGTGTACAACATTTCTGCAAGTCTATGGGCGACTATGACGCAAGTTACAATGTTGGGTTCATTACTCCTCCTTGAGGTCTGAGGTCGTGCTTGGTGACAGTGTTTGTCCCGGATTTACGTACCCTTATGAGCGGGACGGTACGACCCCTGGCTGTGATGGTGTCTCCTCAAGAGTCGAGGCTCGTACAGTCGTGCTCATGTGGTTTTGTGCACGTTCCGTGGCACACGCAGGTAGCCAACCTTCGAGAGGCTCTCGCTCAGGTTTAGGTCAGTTAACATACACATTTCAGGGTCTCCCAAGCTTCAAGATTATACTCTATTCGAATATTTTAGGGATTAGGAAAATCTGCGATTTGCAAAGCCCTGATGCATATACAAAAACACATAGATACACACATACTGTGCGTGTACACGTGTAATTGTAACAGACTGAGGTCAATGGATGTGTCCGAGTAGAGCACAGCGATCTGCTCTGCCGAGGAACCTGAAAATAGTTCAAAACAACGCTGAAGAATAATGTTACAGGCGGCCTAATGCATGATTTGCTGGTTCTTTATAGCGTAAACGCTAGGGAGAGTGTATGCTGTGAGATCATCCCACGCCCTCTCATAGGTAAACGCTACTTTTGCATTTCAGTGCACGACAGTTAGAAGACAAAATCCTGAAAGCGACCGATCATTCACATGTAACGAGGCACGGGGATTTTACGAAGGCGTGCAGATGCAATGAGGTGATGAAGGCGTCACTCGAGTGAGATTATAAAGTTTACCGTTTTTCGTCAAGTGTTGCCATGTCCTCAGCTGGAGGGACGTGTTAAAAAGCCATGCTATGTATAAATCTCTTTCTGTCCTCAATGTACTCAAGGTAATCATTAATGTTAGAACTTTAGATGGGTCAAGCAGAGGAAGAATGGGACGTACGGGACGAAGAAATAACATACATTAGCTTAAGAAGATGATAGTAGAGAAGGTTCAAAAGATGGGTCCACACGAGCGTAAGACTCCACTCCCCACACAGTGCAAATGAGTAATACCACACAAACACACACCGTATATATGCGAGTGTAAGGACCTTACTGAGGAAGAACAAACATGCATAGACGACTCTGAAGGAAGAATTAGGTCGAAAGATGAAGCAGTGGAACTCTTACTCCTCAAGGATGGTAAACTTATAATAATGAGGGAGTTCATTTACCAAAAGATAGACTGGGAGAATCTAGAACCTCATGGAGACACAACTAGTTGTGTGTAGAGAAAAAGATTCATGAATCAGTACGTCAATGAGCACCCTAGAATCAGAGATGGCTGATACACTATCATGACCTGATCTTATATTTACATGGTTTCCATCGGGGCTGGGAAAACCCCCACACAGGAGTAACGTAGAAGGATATTCTGTCCAAACCACATGTCCTCATGTCACAAAACACATGAAAGACAACTCCGCGGCATCATTTCCAACAGCATCAACTACACCCAACTAGCGACCCAGTAACACTCGTTATCAACCATCAGAACCTGGTCAAGACTTACGACATTTCGTCCTGGCCATCAACCGTAACCAGAACCCTCTCCAAAGTTCTCGCTTGGTTTAATAATTCGTCTGTCAAGAAGGTTGCTGTAAACTCCTAAGTAACATAAAGCTATACTGAAGCCAGCCACAACCAACACTCTTCTCAAGACCCTAATCACCATGCATTTCTAGTACTGTGTACACAAGTTACGTACGGAGAACCACCAGGGAGTTAACCTAACAAGACAGCAGATGGTACACACGTAATAAAGACATCAAGCGTCTTCAACATTACACAACCCCCTCGTTATCCGCGACACGTGACCTTCGATCACCCTACAGACCACGGGTCAACACCGCACTCTACGTCACTTTAACAACTCATCAAAGACCAGAAAGTCGACTGGAAAGTGGAATTCTCAACGGACCCGTGTAGACATCCGCTCTTCCACGTCACCCTTGCGGTTGTGGCTACCGTCTCGCTCGCCCCCCGATGCTTGCGTCTCCCGCATGTAAGCCTCCCACATCCAAGACTGATTCCTTTTTCCAAATCAACATCGGAGTTAGAGGAAACCTCCAGCCACAACCACCGAACGGGCCACCGCCAACAGGCAAAGGCCCGTGTTATACTACGGTTCAGCAACCTACACACAGAAACCAACGTGCAACTAGACTGGTCCATTCCTGAAGACGCTGCCAAGTTGGGTGAACGGAACGTCGACAGCTCCCTCCGGAGACTAGCTATACAAGGCTCGCTACTGACGCCCGAATGAATATAAAGGTATTATATGAACCCACCAACAGCGTATAAACAGATGTACTTCAACGATATATATATATATATATATATATATATATATATATATATATATATATATATATATATATATATATATATATATATATATATATGTATTAGTCCCGGTCACATGTACGAACGCGGAGCGCCACTGCTCATAAGTGATATCCTGTGGGAATACCATGAACCTCCAATAAACGAATCGGAATCCATATCTCATATGAAAACGCCCGTAAGGGGGTCAGCGTTCGCCTGATGATGTGGACTGTGATCCGCCAATACCTTCCACAGGAAGCGTGCCACCAGATGATTGATCGGGCACGACGAGTGTTCCTGGGTCAGTGGCCGGCGACGGGAGACTCAGGTAGAGCGACAGACTGGCCTGCTTAGCATCACTCACTATGCTGCTGTGATCATACATGACGGGAGGAGGGCTGGACCCCCACCTGTCACCCTCCTATGTCCATGTATTGTACCCACTGTACGCTCTCTACTGGCCTCCCTCCACCTAACCCCTAGATATGTGCCCTTCACCCATACGACCACTAAAATGCTTTGACCATGTATATCTAGACAAATATTTTAAAGATGAAAAATTACTCGGGTGAGGCAAGCGACTGGTTCGGAAGACTCGGGTGAGGCAAGCGACTGGTCTGGGAGACTCGGGTGAGGCAAGCGACTGGTCTGGGAGACTCGGGTGAGGCAAGCGACTGGTCTGGGAGACTCGGGTGAGGCAAGCGACTGGTCTGGGAGACTCGGGTGAGGCAAACGACTGGTCTGGGAGACTCGGGCGAGGCAAACGACTGGTCTGGGAGACTCGGGTGAGGCAAACGACTGGTCTGGGAGACTCGGGTGAAGCAAGCGACTGGTCTAGGAGACTCGGGTGAGGCAAGCGACTGGTCTGGGAGACTCGGGCGAGGCAAGCGACTGGTCTGGGAGACTCGGGTGAGGCAAGCGACTCGTATCGCCGGTTTCCGCGTCGACGGAACATTCGAGTAAACTATAAAACCCACGACGAACGTAATGTAGCACAGCGACACCTCCTGAGAACCAGTTTACGTTCACACCGTAAAAAGCGCATCACAACGGATGTGTTCGATGAATTTCGAAATGATCAGTACGACTCGTGTCGACTCGGCAGGGCTGGCAAGCGTCAACGCGAGACAAATTTCATAATAATCTTGGCAACCTTACTTTATAGTGTATGTCCGTCGATATATGATATATGATATATGCTGGCAAATGACAGGGAGTGTCACTGGCAGTCGATGTATTGCTATATTACAAGAGCAGGGTTACCAGTGTGAGGGCCAGACCAATGGATACTTCCCAAAATGTATCTTACGGTTGTACATATGTGACTCAGAATGTATTCCAGGTCATACACATGTGACTCAAAATGCATTCCAGGTCGTACACATGTGACTCAGAATGCATTCCAGGCCGTACACATGTGACTCAAAATGCATTCCAGGTCGTACACATGTGACTCGGAATGCATTCTTGGTCGTACACATGTGACTCAGAATGCATTCTAGGTCGTATACATGTGACTCAGAATGCATTTCAGGTCGTACACATGTGACTCAAAATGCATTCCAGGTCGTACACATGTGACTCGGAATGCATTCTAGGTCGTACACATGTGACTCAGAATGCATTCCAGGTCGTACACATGTGACTCAGAATGCATTCCAGGTCGTACACATGTGACTCAGAATGCATTCCAGGTCGTACACATGTGACTCAGAATGCATTCCAGGTCGTACACATGTGACTCAGAATGCATTCCAGGTCGTAGAGATGCGACTCGGCAAGTATCACACACACACACACACAAACTGAGAAGCTTAACTTTAACCCCATGAACACGACGGCACGACCCTTGAACAAGAGGTTACCACCCTTGAAGACGACGGTACGACCTTGAACTCGACGATACGACCCTTGAACACGACGGCACGACCCTTGAACAAGAGGTTACCACCCTTGAAGACGACGGTACGACCTTGAACTCGACGATACGACCCTTGAACACGACGGCACGACCCTTGAACAAAAGGTTACCACCCTTGAAGACGACGGTACGACCTTGAACTCGACGATACGACCCTTGAACACGACGGCACGACCCTTGAACAAAAGGTTACCACCCTTGAAGACGACGGTACGACCTTGAACTCGACGATACGACCCTTGAACACGACGGCAAGACCCTTGAAGACGGTGGTGTGACCCTTGAACACGATGGTACGACCCTTGAACACGACACGAAGTGACCAGCCTTGAGCATAACTGAATGACCTTGGGTAAGGCAGCCTGGCATTCTGACCTGGGCCTTAAGGCCATGATGGGAGAAGAGAGGAGCGCTAGGGAAGGGAGTGAGAGGCAGTGTGGGATGGGAGAAGAGAGGAGCGCTAGGGAAGGGAGTGAGAGGCAGTGGGGGAGAGTTGAAAGACGAGGACAGTGAGAGGAAGAACTGGGAGAGGCAGGAACAAAGAAAAGACCATGTCAACCAACTCTCTGTCGTGGCTTTAACATACAACATCCGATGCATGTGGTCACCTGACTGGCTGAATGTTGATGCATGAGCTCCCTTGATTGGCCGAATGCTGATGAATGTGATCACTTGATTGGCTGCATGTTGATGAATGTGGTCACTGTACTGAGCTTAATGGACATGCTAGATGTCACCAGTCGCCATACCTGGCACTCTCTTGGCCCAAAGACTTACAAATCCCAACATTCCAGGCGTTTCCAGTTTTCCAGACGTACTCTTGATAAAACACGGGACATCTGCGTGTCAATATCTCGCCTGGCTGGACGTGGATTGTGTGAGTAGGGGGGGGGGGGGGTTGTTTTGATATACCCGACCCGCCCAAAATCCGGGACGAATTCTGCCCGGATTCATGGGACGGTGACCCCCCCCCCCCCCCAGTGCGGCAGGAGGGAGTAACGAGACGCAGGAGGAATCAGGTAGTACCAACCCACTCTACTCCCCCCTGGTCGAGTGGTGTGTGACTGAAGCCGGGACACACACACACACACACACACACACACACACACACACAGGGAACGTGTACATACCTGTACGGGGAGGGAGGTATTCAGCTCGGGCCTGATCCCCAATACACTGCCTGACGCCCCACACCTCCGCTAGTTACGACACAAGTTACGGCCGGGGAGCGTGGCGGGGTTTAAAACATCTACCTCTCGTCCTCCCGCTTTCTTGTTCTACTTCTTCTGGAGGATTAAAAAGGCGGGCAAAACCCCCTTGGCGGGGCCATTCCTCACAAGACAGTAGTTCAGAGGGATTTAATGGGAGAAGGACAACGAGCTGGACATGAGCAGTAAGCCAGTAATCCTCCTGACGTCATGTAGGGCTTACATTCCCCCTCCCCTCCTCTGTCACGACCGCTGCTCACACAGACAACACACACACAAACACACCACACAGACAACACACACACACAGACACCACACAGACAACACACACACACACAGACAACACACACACAGACACCACACAGACAACACACACACCACACAGACAACACACACACACAGACACCACACAGACAACACACACACAGACACCACCCAGACAATACACACACAGACATCACACTGACACACACACACCACACAGACAACACACACTAAGACTACACAGACACAGACACCACACAGACAACACACACACACACACACAGACACCAAACAGACAACACACACTAAGACTACACACACTAAGACACTACACACAGACACTACACACTAAGACCACACACACAGACACCACACACTAAGACCACACACACACACACACACACACACACACAAGACACCAGAGGCAGCCGAGAGGAGGAAAGGTCAGAAGCCTGAAGGAAGAAAGGTGGGCGATTAGCCGGCCACCTGAGCCCCTATACTTCATGATGGCGCCAGCAGCCATGACACGAATCTTTTAATGGTTTCCGTACGTCAAAGCTTCCTCTAAATACTTTGTCACGGTTTGTTAAAGTGTCCCCTGCAGCTCCTCTGTCACATCTAATTCTATTCAAACTCGATTAATGAAAACAAAATAGACGCAGTCTTGGACCATGTGATGGTTTAGTCTCCACTCTTCTCAGTTGATAATACTTGTCATACCTGAGGGTACGCTCCACAGCGCCTCCATAACAAAGCTGAAGTACAACAGTTGTACAATATTTGTGGGACCGTAATTACAATCAACCCCCTTTTTTCCGGTACGATCATCGGGGAAATCAACGTTTTTCTTTTTTTTTTCCCCCGTGATTTTACTGGGCTATAAATTTGCATATATCCAGATTAAAGTCTCATAATCTCCCATGGATAATATATGTACACACACGCAAGAGCCAAATAATTTTTTCCTGTCATCCAGAAAATGCACACCTTCCATGTTTGCGTCACTATCACCACCAGTGCCATCATCATCATCATCATCTTTGTCGTCACCATCAACACGGCTGCCCTCACAACTACACTCACCCATCCACGGTGTCTTTCATGGCTTCGATGCCTACACAGTGGCAGAGGTTACTGCACGACAACATGACCCAGACGAGGGCGGACACCTACACCTCTGATATGTCTCTCTGCAACTCTGCAGGTCAGTGAGTGAAGCCCTCGCCCACAGCTTCACCGCCAGTGTTAACCACTCGCTAACCTGTCATCCCTTGCTTGCTTGATTGCTTGCTTTAAGACACCAGGTTCATATCTATAATCATGCAGCCTCCTCCTCCTCCTCATATCATCATCAGATTCTTAAGTGTGTCGTGTGAGCTGGAACACGACCTCTCGCCCCGTTCCAGCCATGGCCATCCCTGGAAGCCTGTGAGGCTCTGGGCCAGTCCATCCAGGAACCACGAGGGTCAACAATTACATTAGGATCAGTGCTTCCATGTTTCCCGTGTCTTAGGAGAGCGTCCAGTTGTGGCTGGTACACTTTACTGTCATAATGAACCACAATAAGTCATCTCGCATTGGGCCTCACGAACGTCACTTGCTGTTGTCACTGCTGCCAGACAGTGACAACGGAGACTGAACAGATCTGCTGGTCACAGGTAACAACATCGATTACCCTCCATTCCATTACACATGAAACCTCCTCTGCCAGAGTGTGTGTGTGTGTGCACTGCGTCACATCACAAGAATGCGACCTGGACACACGGCTAATACATAAACGTCCTGAAAATAGCACCAAAGAAATCACACTTCCAATAACGAATGTATGAACGACTAACTAATGCAAATCAAATCGACGTTTTTGCTAATGCGGGAGGGTAGGTACGCTGTACTCAAAGGTTACTGGTTACAGTTCCTCATCCCTGGAGGTGTGCTGCACGTTGGTTTCAGAAGAGCCTACCATGCAGATGTATTACATGCGGTATTTAAACTCATCTGGCTTGATCAGGCGAAAACATAGTATGGAAAAAATATAAATACCAATAAAAATACATATACTTCTGTACTACTAAGTATACTTAGAAATTAGTGAGAGATTAAACCACAACAATCATTAT